>NC_090740.1:8756737-8759237 GCF_036898095.1 Palaemon carinicauda | reverse complement strand
TTCTCTAGTCTTGAGTAGTGCCATAGCCTGTGTACCATGGCCTTCCACTGTCTTGTGGTAGAATTCTCTTCTTTGAGGGTACACTCGGGCACATTATTCTATCTTCTTTCTCTTCCTCTTGTTTTTTTTAAGATTTTATAGTTGATATATATAAAATATTTATTTTACTGCTGTTACTGTTCTTAAAATATTCTATATTAACTGGTAATTATTTTTCTTGTAGTTTCCTTTTTCCTTTCCTCACTGGGCTATTTCCCTATTGGATCCCTCGGGCTTATAGCATCCTGCTGTTCCCAACTAGGATTGTAGCTTAGCAAGTAATAATAATAATATATCAAATATTTATATCAATGTTGTTACTATTCTTATGAATATTTTATATTAATTATTAATGATTTTTCTTGTAGTTTCCTTTTTCCTTTCCTCACTGGGCTACTTTCCCTATTGGATCCCTCGTGCTTATAGCATCCTACTTTTCCCAATTAGGGTTGTAGCTTATCAAGTAATAATAATAACAATGATATATGAAATATATATTTCAATGTTGTTACTATTCTTGTAAATATTTTATATTAATTTTTAATAATTTTTCTTGTAGTTTCCTTTTTCCTTTCCTCACTGGGCTATTTTCCGTATTGAAGCCCTCGGGCTTATAGCATCCTGCTTTTCCCAACTAGGGTTGTAGCTTAGCAAGTAATAATAATAATAATAATAATAATAATAATAATAATAATAATAATAATAATAGAAAAAGTATGTCATTGAAAGTGGCGAAGGGTAGCTTGTTCTTCAACAGACAAGACCTCATAGCAAAACTTTTTTTTTTCAATCCTGCTCCAATGAGTTCGGTAATTAGGACCAGGGAAAAGTTTCGGGTTTAATATCCGAACAATTCTATGAAGGATTTCCTAAGTTTTCCATCTGACCTTAGACTGCGAACAGTCGGTTAACTTTCATAAGTTAAGTCAATTCATTGTTCATAATGAGCTAGTTGTTCCTTTGCCTTTATTGTTCACTGTATAGATTTGTATTTGGTCAATCTGATTAAGATTAGAATCAAATAATTGTTGTATTTTGGTTTGTTTGTTTACTGTTTGAAGTTACCTCTGAAGGTAGCTAACATTGAAGGAATTCTGATAATTGATATATATATATATATATATATATATGTATATCTGCATATATATATATATACATATATACATGTATATATATATATATATATATATATATTAATATCTTATAATTTATTACTAAATGAAGATTCACTTACGAGACTTATAAAAACATGTATTAAGTTCACGTCATTTCGTGTATTTAATATTCATCCAAAAGTTTTGTTTTGTACATTCACAAAAAATATAAAATTTTCATAAGCGAAATAAATATTCAGTTGCATTCATA
Source organism: Palaemon carinicauda (assembly GCF_036898095.1). Lineage (NCBI taxonomy): Eukaryota > Metazoa > Arthropoda > Malacostraca > Decapoda > Palaemonidae > Palaemon > Palaemon carinicauda. The sequence continues at coordinate 8,757,833 of NC_090740.1, read as the reverse complement.
CTTATATACATTTTGTGGTCGAGAAATAAGAAGGATTTTAAAAATTTCTACATATAATAATCTTTTTTTGACTATAAAAATACTTATCAATATCAATATTCTGTAATCATGAATTATGTCGGGTTGATTAAACGGATAATTTGAAAGGCAGATTGGGTAATATCAACTTGTTCAGATTGTTTATTTATTTTCTCACTTCCTTTCGTCACTGGGCTATTTTTCCATGTTGGAGCCCCTGGGCTTATAGCATCCTGATTTTCCAGCTAGGTTTGTCGCTTAGCTAATAATAATAATAATAATAATAATAATAATAATAATAATAATAATAATAATAATATATATATATATATATATATATATATACACACACACAAACACACACACATGTATATATATATATATATATATATATATATTGGGGTTGTGTACTTAGATGTAAATAAAATACATATATTATACTGTCTATACATATATACATATAGATATAAATATGTATGTATATATATATGTGTGTAAATATATGTATGTATATATACTTATATATACATTGTATGTGTATATATGTATGCATGCATACTTCATTTTGACATGACCTGTTAAATACTGTTCTCGAGGCAAATGAAAAATAATCTCTGGCTTTAATTTCATACAGATAATCTATACTTCAGCTACCAACCCTTCCTGAATATCCTCTCTATCTATGAATTCACCCTTGTCAATATTCCCATGTGAATTTGCTTTTAAATCTTGAGCAATATATTAAAATGACTTAAACTTCCCTTTGCTGAAATATATCACAATACAGTTGTCCCCTCATTCATGGGGGCGTTCTCTCTGCTACAACCATCGTAAATTACAAATGATGTTTCATATTCCTTCCTTGGATGCATATTACAATGGGCTTACTTCTGAATATGCTACGAAAATCATCAATTCAGTTGATCAAACAATCTTCACGATGGAATCAATTGCAAAATTGTCTTTTCAAGTTATTTGAAAATCCACAGGTTGCATAGAAACGCTCTTTCTCCATTTTGGTACATTTCCTTCAATTTCTCCCTCCCTTCCTTTCATCGAGAACCTGTATTCAATATCC
>NC_090740.1:8745241-8748737 GCF_036898095.1 Palaemon carinicauda | reverse complement strand
GTATTTTTCATATCAAAATTAGCCATATATTATACTCTCTTAATATCTAGATTCTCTCTGTACCTCAGGGGATCAGAGATCCAAGGGGGAATCAAATCAAAGATCACGAGGTATGTAGAGAATCCAGATATTAAGGGAGCATAATATAAGGCTTATTTGATTATGTGTATACTTATATATATATATATATATATATATTATATATATATATAATACTATATATATATGCATATATATATATATATATATATATATATATATATATATATATATATATATATATAACTTAGTGCCATTTTCTATTAACAAATAGTTGAAGCACAGTTGTCTAAGCTCAGCAAAGAGCTGAAAGCAGTTTTCGAAGACTGCCAAGTTTTTTTGTCCTCCAGCGCTTTTGATAATAGTTCCAGAAATTCAGTCAGTTCTTATTTGACCAGAAATTCGAGGCTTGGAGCTTTTTTTTTTTACAAGGAAAGTTGTGAGGATATGAAAAGCACAGATGTCTTAAGTTAATCAGGAAGTTAGAAACGCTTCAGGCATATAAAGACAAGTTCTTTTCTGGAAAATATACTCTTGAGTATATGTATACAGTATATATATATATATATATATAATATTAGATATTATATATATATATATATATAATATATATATATATATATATGTATATATATACACACACATATAGTATATATATATAGTATATATATATATATTATATATATATATATATATATATATATATATATATATATGAACATATATCACAAGCACACGTGATTTTAATCAATGTAAATATCACCCACGAACGGCATTTAATACCGAATTCTATCTTGGGAAAATATATCCACTTGGAATTCATTTTATGGTAACAACTTCTGGCCGGGTGGAGATTCGAACCCCCCACCTCGCCGCAGAGGTGGGGGTTCGAATCTCCACCCGGCCAGAAGTTGTTACCATAAAATGAATTCCAAGTGGATATATTTTCCCAAGATAGAATTCGGTATTAAATGCCGTTCGTGGGTGATATAATATATATATATATATATATATATATATATATATATATATATATATATATATATATATTATATATATATATATATATATATATACAGGTGACCTACTTTAAAAATCTAATCTAATCGTGGTAAATTCTACGGAAGTTGCCCATATGGTTTCATTTGGATCAACACTTGCCCATAAACAAATAGCAATCTTATTACCAATTATTATTAATATTATTATTATTACTACTATTATCTATATATAAAGATAACGAAATAGTATTCACTTAGACCAGCTGTTTACGGGCAATTACAAAGCTTGGCGCATTTCCTTCCACTTGCCCTAATGAATACAAAGTGCAAATGGTATGTTCTTCCAATGACCATTGGGAGAAGCCAATGGTAACTTAAGGGTCTTTAAGAAGGTTAATGGGCCTCACTAAAATTGGGGATGGGGAGGTGGTTGTATATGATAAGAGATAGTCGTTTTACAATTATTAGGGAGATGGATGTTATCAATGATGTTATGTTAAAACATTCAACGAATATTGATTTTGAACGGTTTTTGGAGGTTATACTAACAAACAACAACAAAAACAACATAACAAAACAAAACAACATAACAACAACAACAACAGCAACAAAAACAACAACAACAACAAATGCAAAATTTCTTATCTACTGAAAGACCCAGGCCTCATATATGTCCATAGTTATGTCTGGGGGTTTGGACCAGTTTACAATACCAACTAGCTAGCGTGGATTGGTGATGGTGGAGATTTTGTCTGATCACTCATAGCAAACCAACCTAGTATGTGTGACCCCTGACTAGTACAGCTTTCCTGTTTATGGCGATACGCAAACCTTATCACAACATTAAAGTATCCAAGCACAGGAAGAAGAGATCATGCATAAACTCTATCCTAAATAAACTTAATCATATTTGAAAGTGAATGCTAACGTCAATTAGATAAAGAATATATATACACACACACACACACACACACACACATATATATTTATATATATATATCTATATATATATATATATATAAAGGCTAAATGCTATGTCGCTGTCATACCAGTTTTCCTAGAGCATGGTTCGATTCCCCCGGCTGGTCAGAAGCTATTGTCTTTGAGTTGATTCCCCCTTGGGTCTCTGATTCCGAGATATAAGAGATAATCCAGACATTAAGGGTATTGAAATATATGACTTTATATATATATATGTATATATATATATATATATATATATATATATATATATATATATATATATATATATATATATATGTATATAATCAAAACTAACAGACTTATGCATACCAATAGAAATTTTGAAATTACTGTCACCTGCACCTTGGGCTATGTGAATACCAAACTTTAAAATCTCATGAAGCTGTAATTATCCATTATAAATGATTTCAGATGTTCACCCAACTTATGTTCAAAAACTTTAGTTAAACGGCGTGTTATATATATTTAATTTCAACATTAAACGTTTCCTTTTTATATAATGAGGGTCAAGGTCAAAGGTTAAGGTCGCGGTCAAGCAAAATATCCAATTCACGTAATCAGCCATAATTTTGGACATCGTTGCCACAGAGACTTCAAACTTGGCTCATATTTGAGTGTAGGAAAATTCACGCCAATTAATACATGTCAAGGTCAAAGTCGAGCAAAAGGTTGAGAAATAATCTACCGCGGCGGAGGTCTGCGCTCTACTGAGTAGCCCTCTAGTTATAAATACAACATATCTTTTACCGTATCAGAGACTTCAAACGTGGTTCATATTTGAGTATGTGAAAATCCACGCCAATTAATACAGGCTAAGGTCGAGTAAAAGGTCAAGAAATAATCTGCCGCGGAGGAGGTCTGCGCTCTACTTAGTGCCCCTCTAGTTATAAATAGAACATAATAAATAGATCATCTCTTTAAGCGTATCAGACTTCCCACTTGGTTCATATTTCAGTGCGTAAAAATCCCAGCTACCATGGCGGAGGTCTGCGTTAGACTGAATACCCCTCTAGTTATAAATAGAACATCTCTTTCACTATATCACATTTATTTAAGAAATAACATTTCCAAGAAACCAAAGAAAAACTTTCCTTTCTTCACATCCAGATTTTCGTACCTGCACTAGACACGAAAGGAGTAGCCGCAGGCGAAGCTGTATCTGTACTGCTTCTCTGAACAACTTTTCTGCCACTTGATACACGTCACTTGGAGAGGAAACTTTGATTGAGAGCTAAGAAATGGCTGTTTTTTTATGCCCTCTTAAGCGCTCCTTCTGAGAGCGATGGGCAGCCTTTCAAATGCATCGTTCCTAAAGTCGCAGGGAGTTTATGCCTTTTATATAGGGCAAGTTTCCTTTGTGTTACTATTATTATTATTATTATTATTATTATTATTATTATTATTATTATTATTTTACTAATACTACTACTACTACTACTACTACTACTACTACTACTATTATTATTATTATT
>NC_090740.1:8732741-8740241 GCF_036898095.1 Palaemon carinicauda | reverse complement strand
AACATATGTTAGTATACAAATAGAATCTTCAATCAACATCCTAGGAAACCCAAGGACTGGCGTTCAACAATTGCAAAACATATCCAGGAAGAACTACATTCAACAAGAAACTAGAACGAGACATCGCTAACAAAACATCAAGAGAGAGAGAGAGAGAGAGAGAGGACGTGTCGACTTCATATAAAGCTAAGTACAGAGATTTTGTATTCATTTCAGTTTGGCCAGTGAAGTGTAGTTATCACAAGTCGTTAGTCAATTATTACTGGGGTGAGTGAATTCCTAAACTTTGTTATAAGAAACTCCGAATTCTCATTTAGAATTTTTCTTTCTTTGTGCTAATTCCTTTTTCTTTCATAAACTCTTGGGGGGAAATGTATTGGGATTAGTAACATTGTTGGGGGAATTTTATTATACATATGCGTTTACGCAGTGGGCGTCTGTACTCATATAGATATTTTGATAGGATTGAAAGGGGTCAAAGAGATAGAAAAAAAAATACAGCAGTCATGGCTCCTCCTGTCAGCCCTACCCCTGGACCTAGTGGTGTAGGCCAGGCTAATCCTCCTCCAATTGTGACGCTTGTAAATGCCAGGTCAGCAATCCTTCCTTTTCAAGGCCGTGTCAACGGGTTCTTGCCACAAAATGTGGAGTCATGGATTTCATCCGTTAATGCCCATTTAAATGCCAAACAAATCGTAGATCCTTTTGTACAATTACAAGAAGCTAAAAGTTTTATAGATTTTTCTAAGGGGGATGCGAGTGCGTATTTAAGAGGTGTTTCATTTCAAGAAGCAGTTACTTGGGATGATTTCAAAGTTAGGTTACGCGCGATCTATGGGGGTGAGGAAGCTTTGGATGTAGTGTTAACGTTACGAAATACACTTAATCAAGCCACTATGAATCGGCTTAATGTTGTTGAGAGAGCAGCTCTCATAGCTGATAGGCTTAACGAATATCAGGACATTTTAGGTAATTCCACTTGGGTTACTAACGATAATATCTCCGTGAAAGATTTTTTACGATTAATGTATTTAACTTGCATGACACTTATGTTGCCTGAAGCTTTAGTGCGGTGCTTTGATAAGAAGTTAATGCCTGCAAGTACGGAATTGGATGTCTATAAACAGATAAAGAAACACATGTCCAAGTGTCCAGATCTCGATCCCGTGTTAACTCAAGTTTTTGCTAAGAATGAAACAAAACCACAAACAGTGAACGTAATTCATAATCCAGTAGCGGGAGTGACGTGTTACAACTGCAAACGTCAAGGTCACATAAGCGCAGACTGTAGAACGAAATTTTGTTCAGTTCACAACACAGGATCACATTCTTATAGTCAATGTTACGCGCGTAAGACACAACAATATCCTAGAAATGCACAGTCAATTCCACAGTCAGTTCCATATGGAAATAAAAAGAAAAATCCTCATTTTAACAATAAGAAGAAACAACAAAATGTCAATGCAGTTCAGAGTCCGAAACAAACAAACACTTCTTCAAATATCGCTGAGCCTGGGCCGTCAAACCAGACCTCGCAAAGTCAGCCTAATTTTCAGAATGTGCAGAGCAAAGCAAATACCACATAGTTAACTCTAGAGGGGAAGAGAGTGATGTTAGGTCAAGGTCATTTATGTCAACATCAATAGTATTGAATAATCAATTTAATGTTTTATCAGATAATTGTGAGACAATAGATTTTCCTATGAAACACACGGCCGAATTAAGTAAAACAGTGCATGCTCCCGTAGATTTGCAACGAATTCATACAATAATAAGCCAAAATGAGTTACGGCCAACCTTATATGCTGTAAATTTAGAACACAAATCCTTTACGTTATTTTTTGACTCTGGTAGTCCACGTAATATTATGGATTTGAAGACGCATCATTTGTTGTTTTCGAACTTTCCGATTGAAAAATCAGGAATCAGACTTTCAGGTATAGGAAATAATGAATTGAACGTCATAGGCATAACTCATATTCAGTTCAGAGTCGGTAATCGCACGTTTGCCGATACATTTGTTGTTGTGAAAAACATTAATATGTATCCAGCTGTAATTATAGGATACCCATCTATGGGAAATCAAAACATTATCTTAGCTCCTGCAAAGCACGGCGTGTATATCAAAGGGAAATTCTATAAGTCTTCTAATACTTTAAAGTCAGTTTTGGATAAAAAGGAGACGACAAATGTAACCGTAACGTACGTTGAAGAACCAATAACTTGTCTCACTAATAAAGAAATAATATACGCGACCCAGCAGAATTCTCGTTCACCCGTAATATCATCTTGCACGCAATATATCGAACCAAACATACCTTCGAATTTAATAGTGCAAATAAAGAAAACACTACCGGGATCTGAAATATTAATCCTTTCCGATACTTTGAAAACTAACAGATTGTCTGTCATACAAGCTATTTATACAGTAGGCTCACATCAGCAATGTAATATCGAAGTCTGTAATCATTTAAATAACACTTTAGTAATTCACAAAAATCAACATATCTTGGATGTAGAAGTTTATAAACATCGTATTCTTACCGTTGCTGAAATCAATCACTCTCAATCAGTTGCGGATGAATCCCTTTTACGATCTATTAAAAATAAAATCAGTAAGGACATTCAAGACGAAGAAATTCAGCAGAAAATTTTTGAACTTTTAAATAAATATACAGATGTCTTTTCCACTACGGATGGATCCTTAGGAAAAACAGATGTGATCGAGCATCAAATAAGGTTAAAAGACAAACAGAAAATTATATATGTACCCTCGTACAGACTCCCTATGAAATTCCAGAATGAAATAAATGATGAAGTAGGTAAAATGTTAGAGGAAGGAGTCATTAGAAAATCAAATAGCCCTTATAATTTTCCTTTAATAGTTGTACCGAAAAAAGATCGAACATGGCGTATCTGCGTCGACTTTCGTCGTCTAAACGAGGAAACGATCCCTGATCGATTCCCAGTGCCATGTACTGACGATATTTTGTCTTTGTTAGGTCAGAATAAATATTTTACCAGTTTGGACTTACTTAAAGGCTTTCACCAGATATCATTAGAAGAAGATAGTATCCCATACACAGCCTTCAGCACAGCCAGGGGACATTATGAATTTTTACGGATGCCTTTTGGTTTACGTTGTGCTCCTATAACATTTACAAGAATGATTAACATAGTGTTTGGAGACTTGTTAGGGGATATATTGCATGCCTATATGGATGATCTTGTAATCTTTTCCAACACCTTAGAGGAACATCTACGTAAGTTAGAACTAGTACTACAGAGATTAAGACAACATAACTTAAGGGTAAAGATTAGTAAGTGTGAATTTTTCAAAACAGAATTAATATATTTGGGTTTCATGGTGTCAAGCCAAGGTCTTAAAGTAGTCCATGATAAGGTGTCGGCTATACGTAATTTTCCCATACCTACTAATGTCAAGGGAATACAGCAATTTCTGGGTTGTAGTGGATATTACAGGCGTTTTATACGTAACTATTCAATAATAGCCGCTCCTTTAACTGATCTTACGAAGAAGGGCGTAGATTTCATATGGTCTGAGCAACATCAACAGGCGTTTAATACTTTGAAAGATGAACTGTGTAGTTCTCCTATCTTAAAATTTCCTGACTTCGGTAAGGAATTCTTCATTGCAACAGACGCCTCAGACTTAGGAGTAGGAGGGGTATTGCTTCAGCAATATGATAAACAGTTTTTCCCGATAGCTTTCTATTCTCGAAAATTGAGAACTTCCGAAAGTAAGTATGCAGTAATAGACAAGGAAGGACTAGCTATTGTTAATTCGCTAGTGCATTTTAAGTTCATAATTTACGGTTATCCCGTTAAGGTTCTTACTGACCATAAACCACTAACAGAGTTCTTTAAAGGCTTCAATCACAGCCCTAAACGAACTCGGTGGCATTTAATCATTCAAGATTTTGGCGCAAGAATCGGGTATTTACCTGGGAAAGCAAATATCATTGCGGATGCATTATCACGCAACCCGTGTCATCTTGTACGGAGTCTTTAGCTGAATTAATAGATATATCAACATCCATGCCTATTGTAAAAACAATATCTGAACAAGAAGATTTAGGCTGGAGTGCTGAATTGTTACAGACTGAGCAAAGAAAAGATCAGAAAATAGAAACAATTATAAATGCTTTGAAAGGCAATCATAAAGAAAAGGAATATATAAAGTATAAGCAGCAGAATTATGTAATCAAAGATAATATTCTGTGTAGGACTGTGACAAGGAAAACCCGCAATACACCACATGTAACTAACGACCAGGTAGTAGTACCAAACTCACTTGTTTCCACTGTCCTGAATTGGTTGCATTCAAATCCATTACATGGACACCCTGGGTTCTCATTAATGTCACAGAAAGCCAAATCATTGTTTTATTGGCATACAATGCTTACAGATATAAAAAGACACATAGCTAATTGTCGCACATGTCAGGAAAACAAAGGGCATACAAAAACACCTGTCAGCCTAGGAGCTTATCCTGTTCCCAATCAACCCTTTGAAAGAATACATTTAGATTTGTTAACAGGATTTTACGAGTCAGACAGAGGAAATAAGCACCTCTTAGTAATTATAGATGCTTTAACTCGATATACAGAACTAATAGCGCTTAAAACTAAAACTGCGATTGAATGCGCTAGGAAGTTTTACGAGTGTTACATTTGTAAACATGGAATTCCACACATGATAATCTCAGACTCGGGTGGTGAATTTAATAATCACTTTCTTACCTCATTGTGTGAATTCCTCAACATAAAGAAGGTTAATACCATGATATATCACCCAGAGTCGAATGGGCTAGTGGAAAGAGCAAATAGGAAGATATTAAATATATTAAGGGTAACACTAGGGGGATCAGACCCCAACTGGGATATTGCAATACCGGTGGCACTGAGTACTCTGAATCATTCATATCATATATCAATTAAAATGTCACCGCATGAAGCATTGTATGGTACCCCAGTTAGAACACCTTTCCATGTATTAACGCCTATAACTAATCTATCAAATCCTTTAAAAGAATGTATAAATGCAAGTATAAGTCGATATGATATCCTTCGAAAGAATTTAGAAGAATCACAAATCATAATGAAAAGGAATCATGATAAAATAGCGAAACCAACTAAAACATATACCGTGGGTGATAACATCTATATTCAAATCAATGTCAGAAAAGGGCTCAACTATAAACTAACACCTAAGTTTGAAGGCCCATTTAACATTTTGGAAACATTAACGGCCAATAGGTTTAGAATTCAAAACGTAGCCCAACCCACGGATGAGAGAATAGTACCATTGTCTCACATAAGAAATTAAAAAGAAGTGAGGAAAAATTTTAATTTTTGTGACTAAAAGTTTTCTTTTTAATACAGGAGTAATTACATATGTTTTTTCTCGTTATAGGTTTCCAAGATGAATTTTTTGTTGTTGGGAGTGATATTGTTCGCTCAGACATTTTTTTCGTATGGGATGAGTTCTAAGACTAAGAATATATATTTTAAATATGGCAATATAGTTGAAAGACAAGAAGACATTTTTATTACATCAACCAACGTAATTGTCGAAGTGCATATGCAAGCAATTTTTCTTCAAGAGAATGATGTCACTAGCTTAAGAACCGCCATTTCAAGGTTTTCTGCATCATTGGATGAGTTGCATAGGAGACATTTTCATTTGACTACTAAGAGTTTGCTTGGATCAACATTAAAAGTTGCAGAGATGCTATCTGATGACTTGAAAAATAAGACTGGAGAGACAGGATCTTTGGCTTATGACCTTTTGATGTGGACTGTAGGACACGAACAAAAAGAAAGACGGAATCCGTTCATTTATGCTGCATTAAGCATCTTTGGGTCTGTTGCAAGTTTAGGTTTAGGACTTTCCAATCGTCTTAAAATTAGTAATCAAAATAAGAAAATTGAGTTCTTGACTCATAAAGATGAATTGATTATGTCAGAACTAAGGGATCAGTTAGCTTCAATCAATAAAATTATGGATTTGTTAAATGAACATTCAGATAATATCGTTCAAATTATGGAAGTACAGGATTTGTTAGCAACATTAACGTATTATGATTCAAAGATAGATCACATACATAACAGAATTGCACATTTCATTGAGAAATCCAAGGATTATGTAGAAGCTATCACGTTAGCAACTAAAGGTGTATTGTCGCCCCATTTGTTGCCTATACGTTACTTAAAATTAGTTCTGGAGAACGGAAGGGATAAACTAGGCTATGTTCCTTTGTTAGACGAACATAGGTTAGAATTTTATTACAGCCTAATTAGGATTACAATTCCCTTTGATTCTTCTGATGCCTGGCAATCTTACAGGATATCACCATTTCCGACTTTCATGACGAATCACTCAAATCCAGTAATATCCAGTTTGACAGGACACGTATTGATTTCCCCAGACAAGGAAACATATACGGTCATTAAAGACTTAAATCAATTAACTCACTGTTCAGACGCAATGGATAGAAAAATATGTACAGCTGACTCATTTGAATTCCGTAAAAACTTGATGGATTCATGCGAGTTAGGTATAGTGCTAGACGGTGCTCTCTCCCATACAAGTGAAAATTGTCTGGATAAGCTTTATCCCTTTGACAATAAAGAATTCAATTACAGACTAAATAATGGCTCGTGGATACGATACGACAAGGACGGCTTCAATGTATCATGCCCTGACGGATCCACATCCTTCAACAACATCTTCGTCGCAGCAGATGGCTGTATCGGGACTTCCCCGAATTCCATGGTGACTGGCCTACGGACAATCATCAGAGAACGAGCTTACTTCGCGAACTTCACGTGGACCTCTACAATGCCCGCACTTCCTCTCCCCTACAACGGAAGTGTGGCAAAGCGCTTGATGAAACTTACCGAAAAGGACCACCTGTCACCGACTTACAAAGAGATTCTTCACCCTATATTACTGGCTAGTTTTTGTGTAACAGTGATAATTTTTATCGCCGTGAACATCCTTGTTTGGCGTAGGTTACGGCACAGCAAGCAGCTACAAAGGAACGAGTTGAATAGCCCTGACAATACCCCCTACCTGATCCAATTCAAAGCTGTATGAGTGGCCACCTCATTCGCTAAGGGAGTAATTTGTCAGGATGATGTTTGTATGAAAAGCTGATTAGTACGCTAGTAATATGTAATTAAAGAAATTCTCTACATTTGCATTGTTAAAAATACATTTAAAATAACATTTAAAAAAATAAATAAAATAAAAAAGGATATAAATAATTTTTTTCTCTCGGCATCTAATAAAAATATATAAGCCGGAATGTTAAAAAAGAAAAGAGAAAAAAAAAAAAATATAAGATATATAACAGAATCTATGGGCATCTAATAAAATGTATCAGCCCTATATATAAATATACATATATATGTACGAAACCGTGGTACGTGTACGTACCAGGAATTCGTATTTGTGCACTAAAAATTGAGTATC
>NC_090740.1:8703297-8710797 GCF_036898095.1 Palaemon carinicauda | reverse complement strand
AAGATTCTGAACATTCATGTATTTAGAAAATACAAAATGTCTGTATATGAGAGAGAGAGAGAGAGAGAGAGAGAGAGAGAGAGAGAGAGAGAGAGAGAGAGAGAGAGAGAGAATTAATTTTGATAATTGTGACACGTCCTTCAAGATATTATGAGAAAAAGTAAATCTTAAAGATTTTCCACAGGAAATCTTGTACAAATATAAAAACTAAAAGGATAAACTATAACCATTTGAGGAGATTACAACGACTTGCTCGCTGATGAGAATTTAATGACACTAATAATGTCAAAGGAAAGAAAAAATATCTTGTTTTATCTCTAAGAAAATTACAAATGGCACAATCGGCAACTTTTCATTCGTCTGATGGGGAAACCGTTATCGAATGCGTAAATTTACTTTCTTAATATTTACAACTCGCGGGGCTCTCAGTAGAGCGCAGACCTCCGCCGCGGTAGCTTATTTCTCAACCTTTTGCTCTATTTTGATCTTAACCTTTGACTTTAACATGTATTAATTGGCGTGGATTTTCATACAATCAAATATGAACCAAGTTTGAAGTGTCTGTGACAACGATGTTCAAACTTATGGCTGATTACGTGAATTAGACATTTTGTTTGACCTTGCCCTTGACCTTTGATCTTGACCTTTGATCTTGAACTTCCAAAACTTAATTATTGCCAGCTTTTTACAATACAGTTAATCCCTGCAAGTTTCATTACTCTACGATTAAAATTGTGGACACGAAGTTGTTCGCAAACAAACAAAAACACACACAAACAAAGACCCAAACAGAGACGAAAACATAACCTTCTTCCAACTTCGTTGGTGGAGGTAATCTTTATGATTAAAACATCGCATATTGATCGAATTACGTTCACTAAATTACTGTAATTACATATAGAATGACATTTGTATATCATATAGCGTAATGCCAGTTTAAACTCATTCCAATTGCAGATTTACATAAATTAGTAGCTGTGAAATATTCAGTGTCAATGAATAATGAATGAACACATATCCGCCTCCTGCTTTCCACTCTGAATGTTCCATTATGAGTAAAAATTTGTGTACAAAATTTTAATATATATTTTTCTATTATTGTCTAGATTTCTAAGTCTAATTATTAAATTTTCTTTTTGAATCATAGTATTTATGATATTTACTGTTTGAAGTATAAAATAAATCGTTGGAACTAGTTTTTGTTATCATTTTGTTTATTTTATTTATGTACACATTTATTCATTCCTAGCTTGAATAAAATTCATTACCTTATGATTTGAAACTCTACATAGAATATACTAGGAAATAGAATCTATATAAGTTATAAATAGAATACATTAAGAGATAGATTCTATAAAGGATCAAAAGTTTATTATATTAAGATACTGCGAAACACTTTAATACTTAACTTTATATCAGCGCAGGCTCTAAGCAGTTGATCTTAAATTTTCTCCAATTTAAACTTTGAGTCGTTGGTCTAAGCATTACCGAGTTTAACTGTTTCCAAGGTGATAGCAGAGTTGAATATAAGACAATTGTTGAAGTCATGTACGATAATAACAGAAGGCCTGTGGGACATTTGTTGACACCCTGTACGATTGTTCAAGAATTTGTACGACAATTGTTGAAGCCTGTAAGATAATTGTTGAAGAATTTGTAAGTCAATTATTGAAGAACTATACGACAATTGTTGAGAATATTGTAGGATAATTATTGAAGCCCTGCAAGACAATTGTTGAAGCCATGTATGACAATTGTAAAAACTTTGTACGACAATTGTTGAACCTATGTACGATAATTGTTGAAACTATGTACGAATATTGTTGAAGCTATGTACGAATATTGTTGAAGCTATGTACGAATATTGTTGAAGCTATGTACGACAATTGTTGAAGCTATGTACAATTATTGATGAAGACCTTTACGACAATTATTGAAGCCCTTTACGACAATTGTTGAAGCTATGTACAACAATTGCTAAAATCTTTGTACGACAATTGTTGAAACCATATACGACAATTGTTGAAGCCATGTACGACAATTGTTGAAGCCCCTGTACGATAATTATTGAGGCCATATACGACAAGTGTTGAAGCTATGTACGACATTTGTTAAAAACTTTGTACGATAATTATTGAAGCCATGTACGACAATTGTTGAAGCAATGTACGACAATTGTTGAAGCTATGTACGACAATTGTTGAAGACAAATACGACAACTGTTGAAGCTATGTACGATAATTGTTAAAATCATTGTACGACAAATGTTGAAGCCCCTTTACGACAATTGTTGAAGCCATGTACCACAATGGTTAAGGTCATATATGTCAATTGTTGAAGCTATGTACAACAATTGTTAAAAACTTTGTACGACTATTGCTGAAACCATAGACGATAATTGTTGAAGCTATGTACGACAATTGTTAAAATCTTTGTACGACAATTATTGAAGCCATGTACGACAATTGTTGAAGCCATGTACGACAATGGTTAAAAACTTTGTACGACTATTGTTGAAACCATAGACGACAATTGTTGAAGCTATGTACGACAATGGTTAAAAACTTTGTACGACTATTGTTGAAACCATAGACGACAATTGTTGAAGCCATGTACGACAATGGTTAAAAACTTTGTACGACTATTGTTGAAACCATAGACGACAATTGTTGAAGCTATGTACGACAATTGTTAAAATCTTTGTACGACAATTGCTGAAGCCATATACGACAATTGTTGAAGCCATGTACGACAATGATTAAGGTCATGTACGACAATTCTTGAAGCTATGTACGACAATTCTTAAAAACTTTGTATGACTTTTGTTGAAATCATAGACGACAATTGTTGAAACTATGTACGAAAATTGTTAAAATCTATCTACGACAATTGTTGAAGCCATGTACGACAATTGATGAAGCCCTGTACGAACATTGTTGAAACGATGTACGACAATTATTGAAGTCATATACAACAATTCTGGAAGATCTGACATTCTATTCCCCACTTTTTTTCGTAAAAAAATACAAATATGAATGTTTTAACTCTTGAGTAATTTTAGCCTTGGGCCGAATTTCAAAACATAGAAACAAAAGCATTTCATAAACGATATCTTCCATTATTTAAATCGGAAATTTATTAAATATATCTCAATATCATAAGTAATCTACCCATCTATACATACACATGCATATATGCATGTATATGTATATTTACATACACATATACACTGGAGGTCAAAGGCCTCTGACATGTCCTTATTTATGACTGTTCCTTAGCTAAAAATCATCACAAAGATAGCCACTGATAGCCAATGTATACACACACACAAACACACACACACACACACACACACACACATATATATATATATATATATATATATATATATATATATATATATATATATATATATATATATATATTTATATATATATATATATATATATATATACATATATATATATATATATATATATATATATATATATATATATATATATAAATTAGTATCGTTTATATTACCAAAATGATGAAACACAGGATTTCAAGCTCAGGCAAAGAGCTGAAAGCAGTTTTCGAAGACTGCCAAGTTTTTTTGTCCTCCAGCGCTTTGCTTTTGATAATAGTTCCAGAAATTCAGTCAGTTCTTATTTGACCAGAAATTCGAAGCTTGAAGTTTTTTTTACAAGGAAAGTTGTGAGGATATGAAAGCACAGATGTCTTAAGTTAATCAGGAAGTTAGAAACGCTTCAGGCATATAAAGACAAGTTCTTTTCTGGAAAATATACTCTAGAGTGTATATATATATATATATATATATATATATATATATATATATATATATATATATATATATATATATATATATATATATATATATATTATCTGAATAGTGATGCCTTATAGTAGTGAAAGGGTTTGTGTATCACCGCGATCAGCAAAGCTGTATCAATCAGGGTCCATAATAGGTTGGTTTGCTGTGAGTGGATGGAACAAATTCTCCCATCATCACTAATCCACAATGACCAGCCTGGTGATGAAATGGGTAAATCACAAGCATGAATAAAGACATCCCGAGGCCTTTGTCATGCAGTGAACTAAAAATGGCTACTTTTGTCATATATATATATATATATATATATATATATATATATATATATATATATATATATATATATACATATATATACATATATATATATATATATATATATATATATATATATATATATATATATATATATATATATATATATATATATACTGTATATACATATATATACATATATATAAATATATATATATATATATATATATATATATATATATATATATATATATATATATATGTATATATATATATATATATATATATATATATATATATATATATATATATACATATATATATAATTTACGTATATATATATATATATATATATATATATATATATATATATATATATATATATATATATATATATATATATATATATATATATATATACACACAGGTGACCTAATGTAAAAATCTAATCTAGTTTTGGTAAATTCTACGGAAATTGCTCATATGGTTTCATTTGGATCAGCACTTACCCATAAACAAATAGCAATATTAATACCAAATTATTATTATTATTATTATCATTATTATTATTATTATTATTATTATTATTATTATTATTATTATTATTATTATTATTATTATTATTATCTATATATAAGGATAACATAATAGTATTCACTTAGACCAGCTGTTTACGGGCAATTACAAAGATTGGCGCATTTCCTTCCACTTGCCTTAATGAATACAAAGTGCAAATGGTATGTTCTTCCAAAGACCATTAGGAGAAGCCAATGGTAACTTAAGGGTCTTTAAGAAGGTTAATGGTCCTCGCTAAAATTGGGATGTGGAGGTGGTTATGTATGATAAGAGATAGTCTTTTTACAATTATTAGGGAGATGGATGTTATTAATGATGTTATGTTAAAACATTCAACGAATATTAATTAGAAATTTTTTTGGAGGTTATACTAACAAACAATAACAAAAACAACATAACAACAACAACAACGACAACAACAACAACAAAAACAACAGAAAAAATAACAGCAGAAACAACAGCAACAAAACAATAACAACAACAACAACAAATGCAAAATTTTCTTATCCACTGAAAGACCAAGGCCCCATATATGTCCGTAGATATTTCTCGGGTTTGACCAGTTTTCATCACAAAACTGGCTAGCGTGGATTGGTGATGGTGGGAGGTTTTAAGACTGATCTCTCATAGCAAACCAATATAATATGAGTGACCCTGGCTAGTACAGCTTTGCTGTTTATGGCGATACGCAAATCTTATCACAACATTAAAGTATCCAAGCACAGGATGGGATCATGCATAAACTCTATCCTAAATAAACTTTATCCTGTGTGAAAATAAATGCTGGTATTATTTAAATAAAGATATATATATATATATATATATATATATATATATATATATATATATATATATATATATATATATATATATGGAAAATGCTATGTCACTGTCATACCAGTTTCCTGGACCAGGGTTCGATTCCCCGGCTGGTCAGAAGCTATTGTCTTTGAGTTGATTCCTTCTTGGGTCTCTGATCCCGAGGTATGAGAGAGAATGCAGACATTAAGGTATTAAAATATATGACTTATATGTATATATATATATATATATATATATATATATATATATATATATATATATATATATATATATATATTTATAAAATCAGTACTAACGGACTTATGCATACCAATGGAAATTTTGAAATTACTGTCACCTGCACCTTGGGCTATGTAAATACCAAACTTTAAAATCTCGTGAAGCTGTAATTATCCATTACAAATGATTTCAGATGTTCACCCAACCTATACTCAAAAACTTTAGTTAAACGGCGAGTTATATATGCGTAATTTCAACATTAAACGTTTCCTTGTATATAATGAAGGTCAAGGTCAAGATCAAAGGTCAAAGGTTAAGGTCACGGTCAAGAAAAATATCCAATTCACGTAATCAGCCATAATTTTGGACATCGTTGCCACAGAGACTTCAAACTTGGCTCATATTTGGGTGTATGAAAATCCACGCCCATTATTACATGTTTAGGTCAAATATCAAGGTGAAGGTCGAACAAAAGTTTGAGAAATAATATGCCACGGTGGAGGTCTGCGCTCTACTGGGTGCCCCTCTAGTTATAAATAGAACATCTCCTTTACCGTAACAGAGACTTCAAACTTGGTTCATATTTGAGTGTATGAAAATCAACGCTAATTAATACAGGTCAAGATCGAGTAAAAGATCGAGAAATAAGCTGCCGCGGCAGAGGTCTGAGCTCTACTGAGTGCCCCTCAAGTTATAAATAGAACGTAACAAATAGATCATCTCTTTTACCGTATCAGACTTCAAACTTGGTTCATATTTCAGTGTATGAAAATCCCATCTGCTGTGGCGGAGGTCTGCGCTCTACTGAGTGCCCCTCTTGTTATAAATAGAACATCTTTCACAGTATCACATTTATTTGAGAAATAACATTTCCAAGAAACCAAAGAAAAACTTTCCTTTTCTTCACATCCAGATTTTCGTACCTGCGCTAGACACGAAAAGGAGTAGCTGCAGGCGAAGTTGTATCTGTACTGCTTCTCTGAACAACTTTTCTGCCACTTGATACAAGTCACTTGGAGAGGAAACTTTGATTGAAAGCTAAGAAATGGCTGTTTTTGTATGCCCTCTTAAGCGCTCCTTCTGAGAGCGATGGGCAGCCTTTCAAATGCATCGTTCCTAAAGTCGCAGGGAGTTTATGCCTTTGATATAGGGCAAGTTTCCCTTGTGTTATTATTATTATTATTATTATTATTATTATTATTATTATTATTATTATTATCATTTTTATTAATTATTATTATTATTATTATTATTGTTATTGTAATAATAATAATAATAATAATAATAATAATAATAATAATAATAATAATTATTATTATTATTATTATTATTATTATTATTATTATTATTATTATCATTAATATTATTATTATCATTATTATTATTATTATTATTATTATTATTATTATTATTATTATTATTATAATTACTAGCTCAGCTACAACCCTAGTTGGAAAAGCGAGATGTTGCAAGCCCAAGGGCTCCAACAGGAAAAAATGGCTCAGTTAGGAAAGTAAATAAGGAAGTAAATAAACGACATGAGAAATAATAAACAATTAAAATAGAATATTCTTGAAATAGTAACAACATTAATACATACATATCATATATAAACTATAAAAAGGCTTATGTTAGCCTCTGCAAAAAAAAAAAAAAAAAAAAAAAACATTTGGTGCAAGTTTGAACTTTTGAAGTTCCACCGATTTAACTACCCGATTAGGAAGATCATTCCACAACTTGGTTACAGCTGGAATAAAACTTCTAGAATACTGTGTAGTATTGAGCCTCATGAT
>NC_090740.1:8690797-8693297 GCF_036898095.1 Palaemon carinicauda | reverse complement strand
TCTCTTGTATTTATCAATTTCCTATTTTCCTTTCCTCACTGAGTTATTTTCCCTGTTGGAACTTTTGGGCTAATAGCATCCTGCTTTTCCAGCTAGGGTGGTAGTTTACCTCGCAATAATAATGATAATAATAATAATAATTTACTGACGTAGGACAGACAGACAGTGTTTCCACAGGATATGAGACAGAAATTAAGAGTAGAATAAGCATGGGATGGAGAGATTTTAGCAAACAAACTGAGATCATGAAATGTAAAATGCCACTTTCTCTAAAAAGAAAAGTGTTTAATCAGATGGTCCCACCGGTATTAACTTATACATCGGAATCTTGGAGCGTTACTAAAGCCTTATATCATAAGCTAGTTATAACTCAAAGCAGAGGATATTCTAACATGTAAGACATGGAAGTGTTCATGGGAAGGACATATAAGGAAGAATGACGGATAATAGATGGACATTAAGAATAATAGATTAGGTCCTTAGATATTAGAAACGAAGCAGGGGAAGGAAGAGATGACGATGGATTGACGAGCTAAGAAAATTTGTGGGTATAGACTGACATAGAAAGATCATAAACGGACAGGAGTGGAAGGATGTCTGAGGCTTTTATCCTGCAGTAGACTAGCAATGGCTAGTGATGATCTCTCTCTCTCTCTCTCTCTCTCTCTCTCTCTCTCTCTCTCTCTCTCTCTCTCTCTCTCTCTCTCTCTTTAAATATATATATATATATATATATATATATATATATATATATATATATATATATATATATATATATATATATATATATATCCCTATTTTCTCTCCTCACTGAGCTATTTTCCCCGGCTGGGACCCTTGGGCTTATAGCATCCTGCTTTTCCAACTCGGGTTATAGCTTAACAAGTAGTAATGATAATATATATATATATATATATATATATATATATATATATATATATATATATATATATATATATATATATATATATATATATATATATATATATATCTATAAAGAATGAGAAAATTGGCATTACATCTTCTAAACATCCCTGAAAACCAACATAAATATTCGAATATTTTCGGCAGCATCTGATTCTCCTCTTAGTAAGCAGTCGGCAGAATCCGAATGAGTTTCCACCTATGAAGGCGACATGGGAAATGTGTTGGCAAGGTGTTACCGTATTCAAATAGGCGGCTGGCAAGGCAAGGCGCCTTGCCTTGCAAACCGTGCACTTGCATTCGGCCGGATTCAATTTCGATAAATGATAGTGATACGTTCACACCTGTGTTGGGGTTTGAAGTGTGAGATTTCAATTTTTTCTTTTTTTTTAGGTTGTTTTTATCTGAAGAAACATTGTCGATAATAAAATATGTTTATTTTTTCGTGGAAGGAATATTGATTATACAATTCATTTTCATTCGTAAGTGTTTGTTATGGATTTTGAAATATGAGATTTCAAGTACTTTTTTTTTAGGTTGTTTTTATTGGAAGAAACATTGTCGAAAAGAAGTATTTTTTTTTTTTTTTTTTCGTGAAAGAAAGCTTGATTATAGAATTCATATACATTCGTAACTATTCGTTAAGGATTTTGAAGTTTGAAGTTTTAACTATTCATTTAATTTATTTTTATTGAAAAAAAAAACATTGTCGATAAGAAATAAGTTTTTTTTTCTTGAAAAAAAGCTTGATTATAAATTTTTAGTTTTATCCGTAAGTGTTCTTTGTGGATTTTGAAGAGTGAGGTTCCAACTATTTATCTCAATTGTTTTCTATTGCAAAAAGCATTGTCGATAAGAGATAAGTTTTTTTTTTCGTAAAAGAAAGTTTAAATATAAGATTCATTTACATCAATAAGTGTTCATTATGGATTTTGAAGTGCCAGACGTAAACTATTCTCTTTTTCTAATTTTTTTTTTATAGGAAGAAATATTTTCGATAATAAAATGATAATTTAAGTATTTTTACTTGCGTGAAAGAAAGTTAATATATACAAAATTCATTTTCACCCGTAAGTGTTCTTTGTGGATTTTGAAGTGTGAAGTTCCAACTATTTATTTAAATCTATTTTTATTGGAAGAAACATTGTCGATGATATAAAATATTCATTTTTTAAATTTTTTGTAAAAAAAATAGATACAAGATTTATCTTTATCCATAAGAGTTCTATGAGGATTATAGAGTTTTAAAATTCCAAATATATTTAAATTTATTTTCTTAGAAGAAACATTATTCTATTTTTATTAGTAGAAATATTGTTGATAAGAAATAATATACATAATTTTGCTTGCGTGAAAGAAAGTTTTAATACAAGATTAATTTTTATCCATTAGTGTCCTTTGTAGATTTTGAAGTGTGATGTTCAAACTATTTATTTCAATTTATTCTTATTAGAGGAAACATTATTGAGAATAAATAAGATTTATTTTAATTTTTCTGTAAAAAAAGAATATTAAATACTAGGCTTATTTTTATCCAAAAGAATTAGTTGTGGTGGAATTCTAAGTATATATATAT
>NC_090740.1:8680797-8685797 GCF_036898095.1 Palaemon carinicauda | reverse complement strand
ATCATCTCCTCCTACGCCTAAGGTACAAAAGGCCTCAGTTAGATTTTGCCAGCCGTCTTTATCTTTGAGCTTTTAAATCAATACTTCTATATTCATCATCAACATCTCTTACGCCTATTAGCACAAAGGGCCTCAGTTAGATTTCACCAGTCGTCTCTATCTTGAGCTTCTAAATCAATACTTCTCCATTTATCATCTACTTCACGCTTCATTGTCCTAAGTCATGTAGGCTTAAGTCTTCCAACTCTTCTAGTGCCTTGTGGAGTCCAGTTGAAAGTTTGGTGAACTAATCTCTGAATATATGAATTGTGAAGGTTTGGATTAATATCAAGTTAGAATAGGTTTCAATCAAAGGTAAACAGTCAGCAAATTCAGAATGGCAAATTTATTAGGAACAAATAGGATAACAGAAGGTAAATTATTCCTGAACATGATTTAAATGTTTTGATGGTGACAAAATAGATACTTGTAATAATATTCATGAAATAAATATCTTGATGTGATGTTGAACTTATTATCATAATCATAATCATCATCATCATCAGCCGTAACTAGACCACTGCAGTACAAAGGCCTTATAAATGTCCTCCCACTTGTGCCTTTTTATGGTCTTTCTATGCCGGTCTATACTCTCAAGTTAGCACGAAAATCCATCGTCTTCTCTTCCTTCCTTTGCTTTGTTTGCAATATCTATGGATCCATTTTGTATAGTCCACTGCAGGACAAAAGCCTCAGATATCTCCTTCCACCTCGGTTTGTTTATGGTCTTTCTATGCCTGTTTATACCCGCAAATTTTCTTTGCTCGTTAATCTAATGTCTTCTATTCCTTCCCCTGCTTCGTTTGCAATCTCTAGGGACCCATTTTTATATTCCTCTTGTCAATCTATTATCTGTCATTCTCATTATATGTCAGATAATAGATCGACATTAAGGATAATGGATAATGTCAAGTCAATACATAAATAGCTTAGTTCTTTGGTGGATCAACAACTTTTGCCAGGTTATATCAATTCCAACTCAAGAGAAAATCTTTTGAATATCATCTCTAAAGAAAAAATTAATTTTTGTTAGAATTATTTTAATGAAGAGTATATACGACCTCTTCACTCCCTCCCCACTATCCATACTAACTTCATGCCCACACCATCTCAGTCGTGACACTCTCCTCACCTTTGTAATCTTTACTATGCCTGCCATTTTTCTTTATTTCATAATTTTACATTGCTCCACCCCCAAGGGGCCCCTCCCATGACATCCTCACTTTCTCCCCAACATCCATCCTCACTACATGCCCACACCATCTCAGTCGTGACACTCTCCTCATCTTTGTAATCTTTACTATGCCTGCCATTCTTCTCATTTCTTAAGTTTCCCTTGCTCCACCCCTAAGGGGCTTCTCCTACGACCTCCTCACTTTTTCCCCACTATCCATCCTCACTATATGGCCAGGCCATCTCATTCGTAACACTCTCATCAGTCTTGTAAGCTTTACTATGCCTGTCATTCTTCTCATTTCTTAAGTTTCCCTTGCTCAACCCCTAAGGGGCCCCTTCTACGACCTCCTCACTTTCTCCCCATTCTTCTCATTTCATAATTTTCCCTTGCTCCACCCCTAAGGGGCTCCTCCCACGACCTCCTTACTTTCTCCCCACCTTCCATGGTCACTACGGGCTCACACCATCTCAGTCGTGATATTCTTATGCGTTCTGTAATCTTTACTATGCCTACCATTCTTCTCATTTCATCATTCTCCCTCGCTTCACCCCTAAGGGGCTCCTCTTACGACCTCCTCACTTTCTCCCCACCATCCATCCACACTATATGGCCAGGCCATCTCATTCGTAACCCTCTCATCACTCCTGTAATCTTTACTACGCCTGCCATTCTTCTCATTTCATCCTTTTCCCTCGCTCCACCCCTAAGGGGCTCCTCCCACGACTTCCTCACTCCATCCCCACCATCCATTCTCACTATATGGCCACACCATCTGAGTCAGGGCACTGTTATCACTCCTGTAATCTTTAACCCTGGATAGGTACGGTCCTCGGACACCCCTTTAAGGGTATACTCGGACGCGAACGACCCCGACGCCAAAAAAAATTCTTGAAAAATCAGTTTTTGCAGTAACCTCCTTTTTTCTTTTGCCAAAAAAAACTTCAATGAATGCTTAAAACAACTGTAAAGATAAATACTACTCATCTGCAGAAAAACTATTTATTATAAATATTTTAAAAAATTAAGTAGAAAAAAAAAAGACCTGACATAAAAATTCATAAAAAAAAAGTTTATACATATATACACAAATCCTTTTAGGAATTGATTCTTGAATGTTTAGGACACATCTTGATGTATTTTGGATGAAGTCAGACCCATGGAGGTGAAGGTCTGAAATGAGAAAAAATGGGTAACTTTTTTTGGCCAAAAAAAATTTTCCAAATTTCATGAATTTTTTTGGGTACCCAAATGAAATAGGAAGTGGCTAATTTTTTTAGGGAATAAACATATGTTATCCTAAAATAGAAATATGTAAAAAAATCTTCATTATTTTGTAAATTACATTTATATCAGGGGCCATATCTAAAGGTAATTTTTTGAGTACTTGGAAATTTCGTAGAAAAATACATATATTTAATATATAATATGATATTTATGCAGGTAAAAATATACCAAAATATCACAAATTCTATAGGGAACAAGAATATATATAGATAGGGCAGCTTACGCTTCGGATATGTCCACAAAATGGCCGCCAACCACACTGACTCAGACTCCCTAATCTGCCACTTGAAATGTAGGAAGGGTATGTCAATTTCAAGGTGTTATTTACTAATCTAATTATTATTGGATATGCATAAAAATTGTATGGTGGGTTGCTGGATAATTGTCGATTATTTTTACGACTATAAAATTAAAATTCTGACCCAAAAAATTTTTTTTGAAGGGAAATAAAATCGAAAAAAAAAATGTAAAACAATATTTTAGCTAAAAAAATTTGATGATATTCAATCAAAAAAAAAGTAAACAAAATTTTCCGACAAATAAACATCTAGAGGAATCATTACTCTGTGATAGTTCCTTAGTACGTAGTAATTTTGAAAGAATTGGGAAAAAACGAAAAAATGGCAATCACCGGAAAATCGAACACATACCTATATATACGCCATATCTGGCTAAAAAAAAGATAGGCATGGGTAGCCAGATCATCTAGAAACACTTTCCAACACTATAAAAATATAAGTTTTGCGACACTACTTGCCAATTCCTTACGGTAACATGACTAAGCAAAAAAATGCAAAACAAATAAAAAGGGGCACTCGTGGAAAAATGGCCATTCTAATATACGGCATTTCAGAAAAAAAAAATTTCAGCCACGTGCTAGGCAAACCATCAAGGCATATTTTCCGACAAATAAACATATAAATGAAATATTACTCTGTGATAGTTCCTTAGTACGTAGTAATTTTGAAAGAAATGGGAAAAAACGAAAAAATGGCAATCACAGGAAAATCGAACACATACTTATATATACGCCATATCTGGCTAAAAAAAAAATAGGCATGGGTAGCCAGATCATCTAGAAACACTTTCCAACACTATAAAAATATAAGTTTTGCGACACTACTTGCCAATTCCTTACGGTAACATGACTAAGCAAAAAAATGCAAAACAAATAAAAAGGGGCACTCGTGGAAAAATGGCCATTCTAATATACGGCATTTCAGAAAAAAAAAATTTCAGCCACGTGCTAGGCAAACCATCAAGGCATATTTTCCGACAAATAAACATATAAATGAAATATTACTCTGTGATAGTTCCTTAGTACGTAGTAATTTTGAAAGAAATGGGAAAAAACGAAAAAATGGCAATCACAGGAAAATCGAACACATACTTATATATACGCCATATCTGGCTAAAAAAAAAATAGGCATGGGTAGCCAGATCATCTAGAAACACTTTCCAACACTATAAAAATATAAGTTTTGCGACACTACTTGCCAATTCCTTACGGTAACATGACTAAGCAAAAAAATGCAAAACAAATAAAAAGGGGCACTCGCGGAAAAATGCCCAACATTCTAATATACGGCATCTCAGATAAAAAAAAAAGACATGCACGTGTTAGCCCAACCATCAAGGTACACTTTCTAACACATAAACATGAAAAAAAAATCAATAATATACGGCAATTCCTTACTACGTAGTAATTTTTACAAATATTGAAAAAAAAACAGAAATTGGCAACCGCAGTTAAATACCCAATATACCAATAACTACGTCGTATCTGACAAAAACAAAATCATGCATGGGTAGCCAGATCATCTAGACACACTTTCCAACACTAAAAAAGCAAAAGTTTTACGACACTATTTCGCAATATCTTACGGAAAAATGACTTGGCAAAAAAATTAAAAAAAATTAAAAAGGGACACTCGCGGTAAAATGCCCGACATTCTAATATACGACATCTCAGATAAAAAAAAAGACATGCACGTGTTAGCCCAACCATCAAGGCACACTTTCTAACACATAAACATGAAAAAAAAATGAATAATATACGGCAATTCCTTACTACGTAGTAATTTTTACAAATATTGAAAAAAAACAGAAATTGGTAACCGCAGTTAAATACCCAATATACCAATAACTACGTCGTATCTGACCAAAACAAAGTCATGCATGGGTAGCCAGATCATCTAGACACACTTTCCAACACTAAACAAGCAAAAGTTTTACGACACTATTTGGCAATATCTTACGGAAAAATGACTTGGCAAAAAAATGAAAAAAAATTAAAAAGGGGCACTCGCGGTAAAATGGTCCTCGTGGTGATGAACGACATTTTAACTAAAAAAAAAAACATGCACATGGTAGCCAAACAATCCACCAAGACTTTCCACAACTGATAACCTATACAAGTTGCACCATTCTACGACAATTTCATAATACGTAATAACTTTGATAATTATGCAAACTACCTCAGAAGGGTAAACTCGGACGC
>NC_090740.1:8663297-8673297 GCF_036898095.1 Palaemon carinicauda | reverse complement strand
ACCTCCTTCCAACTTCGTTAGCGGAGTTGATAACGTCCTTGAGCAGTCACTGAAAATTAAACTCGGTTATGGAGGTAGAGAGTTCGAGCCTCAAGATATATGAGCCTATAATGCCTACTTTAGGAACATACAAATGAGGAGTTATTGCCAGAGTCTTATGAAATTAAGTTAAGGATTACGTAGAGCTTTTCCATACAAGAACGAAGATGGAACTGGTTAGCATTCACAATTATATTTTCATTTTTTTCCTGTGGTCCTTTTGCATTTGAGCATCACCTTTCTCTGTGATATTTATGCATATTTATGTATGTATGTATGTATGTATATATGTATGTATATATATATATATATATATATATATATATATATATATATATATATATATATATATATATATATGTATATATATATATATATATATATATATATATATATATATATATATATGTATATACATATATATATATATATATATATATATATATATATATATATATATATATATATATATATATATATATATATATATATATATATATATATATATACTTTATATTTGTGTGTTTATTGTCTTAGCTGCCTTATCAATGTAAAAAAAATCACCATATAAATAGAGGCAATAAATCATGTTTGATTTTCTAAATAATTGGTTGCACTAAATCTAAAATACTAAACCAAAGTTTGTTCGAGATTCAAATACAGATATGAAATATATTTCAGGTTTTTTTCTTAGTTTTCTGTCAAATAATGTAGTTCTCTTTACAGATTCTTCTGACAGAATAACTGAGAGCAAAAGGTAACGTGTTATATAAGAATATGATATAAAAAAGTCATATAAAATTATGCTTCATGTAACGTCTGTCTTTCTGTGTTTGGTCATTTTTACAACTCTACATTTTATGAATAATAGCAATTTATTCAAACTGACCTACACCATTCTCTGATTTAAATATTAATTAATATTTAGGTAGACTAACCTCCGCCTTCTATCATTCCATTCTATCTCAGACATTATCATCGGCGTCAATGACCTTAGATATCATGATGCCAGAAAACTTTAACTCAATCAATCAATCAATCACATATTATCATTAAATTATTATGTTAAAGTTTTTGTATAACCTAAAACTCGATTCTCCAGCGCCATTTATAAAAAACTTCAACATTGAGAAGCTTTTAATAATATATCATTATATCCCTCGTGTTGCAATGGAGGTATTATATAATTTGAGTATTAATGGTAAGCATGGATCCATAACACACCACTCTTGCCAGCTGTACGATAAGTGTATGCAGTGTCCAATAACTCCATCTACCTCGCGGGAATAGAAATTTACATAATAGTCTTGGAGTTGTCTTGTTGACATGAGGACGGTACCTCTCTCTCTCTCTCTCTCTCTCTCTCTCTATCTCTCTCTCTCTCTCTCTCTCTCTCTCTCTCTCTCTCTTCGTACCTAGGGTAGTGGGGAAGGGGAGTAGCCATACCCTGGTGAGAGTGGGGTACCCCGAGAAGTACATCCGGAACTTAGAATCTCCCATACATTGCTCAAACTGCCGTGTTGTAGTTAGGAAAGGGGGAGGGGGTGAGAAGGGTTGAATCCACGTGTATGTATATCAGTCAATATATCTAGCCACCAATTTGACGGATCGCGTACACTAGTTTATCTATAGCAAAGATATTTAACAAGTATGGAGCCAATACACTGAAGTAGATCTATTAACCCTTAGAGAATCGAGATCTAGAAATAACTCTAGAAATGACTTGCAAGTCGAGATCTAGATATAATTGAAAATGACCTGCAAGTCAGGATCTACAAATAACTAGAAATGACTTGCAAGTCGAGATCTAGAAATAACTCTAGAAATGACCTTCAATTTTAACTATAGAAATAACTAGAAATTACTTGCAAGTCGAGATCTAGAAATAACTCTAGAAATGACCTTCAATTTTAACTATAGAAATAACTAGAAATGACTTGCAAGTTGAGATCTAGAAATAACTCTAGAAATGACCTTCAATTTTAACTATAGAAATAACTAGAAATGACTTGCAAGTCGAGATCTAGAAATAACTCTAGAAAATGACTTGCAAGTCGAGATCTAGAAATAACTCTGGAAATGACTTGCAAGTCGAGATATAGAAGTGACTCTAGACTTGACTTGTAAGTAGAGACTTAGAAATAACTGTAGAAATGACTTGCAAGTCTACATCTAGAAATAACTAGAAATGACTGGCAAGTCGAGATCTAGAAATAACTAGAAATGACTTGCAAGTCAAGGTTTAGAAATAACTCTAGAAATGACTTGTAAGTTGAGATCTAAAAATAACTAGAAATGACTTGCAAGTCGAGACCTTTGAAATAACTCTAGAAACGACTTGCAAATTGAAACCTAGAAATAAGTCTAGAATTGACTTGTAAGTCGAGACCTAGAAATAAATCTAGAAATGCTAGGAAGTCAAGATCTAGAAATAACTCTAGACACGACTTGCTAGTCAATTAAGTCATTCGATTTCCTAATGACATCAATTACGAATCATAAAAAAGACGTAATTGGAAGTTTCCAGAGAAGCAAAATGGAGTCTTTTCACGTCAGACTTCTGGCAATGATTTACCTTGGGAAAGGAACCACTTACAAACAGCAATAAAATGCTATAATAAGACGTAGGACTCTGAAATCCATGTCGTTACGAGTGTAATAGACTAGGATTGTAATTAGGAGCTGAAGGATCTCTCTCTCTCTCTTTCTCTCTCTCTCTCTCTCTCTCTCTCTCTCTCTCTCTCTCTCTCTCTCTCTCTCTCTCTCTTCTTATGACATAGAAGGGATTTATCTTTCCACTTTGTAAGGAAAATAAAAATTGCTATTAGAAACTAAAGGGATCTCTCTCTCTCTCTCTCTCTCTCTCTCTCTCTCTCTCTCTCCTCTCTCTCTCTCTCTCTCTCTCTCCCCTTATGACACAAAAGAGTTCCATCTTTTTATTGAGTAGTATATAAATAAAAATACTAAAATAATTGAATAACTCTCTCTCTCTCTCTCTCTCTCTCTCTCTCTCCTCTCTCTCTCTCTCTCTCTCTCTCTCTCTCTCTCTCTCTCTCTCTCATGACATAGCAGTTTCATATTTTCAGTTTGTAGGAAAAATTATAAATTACTAATATAGCTGAAGGACTATACTCTCTCTCTCTCCTCTCTCTCTCTCTCTCTCTCTCTCCTCTCTCTCTCTCTCTCTCTCTCTCTCTCTCTCTCTCTCTCTCTCTTTGTATTTTTAAGAATTCCACAAATAAAATTTTCTCCTTCATACATTTTATGAAATTGCTTCACAAAAGCCATCTCTCAGTTCATCAAAAAATCACGAAATTAAGGAAGAAATTACGAATTCTGACCCATATAGGGCCTGAATAAAAACGAAATCCAATATTACAAATAAAATTCAGAAATTCCATCCAAACTGGAATGGGAATGATTCCTAAGAGAAATGGAACTCATTCCCGATATTCAAATGAGAGGAAACATATTCCTTGCAAAAATAAAAAGAGACACAACAATAGATTGCATGAAATAAGAATCGAAGGGATTTTTTCATTTCGGCTTCAAACTGGATTCCAGGATTCCAGAATTCCAGGACTCTATGATAATCCGGAAATAATAAATATTGGAAGATACAGTAAACTCTTTTATTGTTTAATTTCTGTCAGGGTGAAGTAATATGGAGGATATGGGGAAAGCCGGATTATTATTATTATTATTATTATTGTTATTATTATTATTTTAGTAGTAGTATAGTAGTAGTAGTAGTAGTAATTATTAATATTATTATTATTATTATTATTATTATTATGATTATTATTATTATCATTATTATTATTATTATTATTATTATTATTATTATTATTATTATTATTATTACCATTCTTCTTCTTCTTCTTCTTATCATTATTATTATTATTATTATTATTATCATTATTATTATTATTATTATTATTATTATTATTATTATTAGCTAAGCTACAACTGTAGCTGGAAGAGCAGGATGCCATAAGCCCAAGGACTCCAACAAGGAAAAAGTCTATTCAGAGTTTATATATGAAATTTTTGTTTTGATGTTGTTACTGTTTATAAGATATTTCATTTTAATTGTTCATTACTTCAAATATAGTTTATTTTCTTCCTTTTTTTCACTGGGCTATTTCCCCTGTTGAAGCCCATGGGCTTAAAGCCTCCTGCTTTTCCAAGTAGGGTTGTAGCTTAGATAATAATAATAATAATAATAATAATAATAATAATAATAATAATAATAATAATAATAATCTTTGGGGGTAGGGGCATAACCTCAGTATCATGGTCTTCCACTGTCTTGGGTTAGAGTTCTC
This sequence comes from Palaemon carinicauda, assembly GCF_036898095.1. Lineage (NCBI taxonomy): Eukaryota > Metazoa > Arthropoda > Malacostraca > Decapoda > Palaemonidae > Palaemon > Palaemon carinicauda. The sequence goes on along the minus strand of NC_090740.1, from coordinate 8,668,930 downwards.
CTTTTTGAAGGTACTCTCATGCGAATTCTTCAATCTTTTTCCTTATTTCCTTTCTTCACAGGGCTATTTTTCCTGTTTGATGCCCTCAGGCTTAAAGCACCCTGCTTTTCCAACTAGGGTTGTAGCTTAGCGAGCAATAATAATAATAATAATAATAATAATAATCTCTTGCTTAAGGGTACACTCATTCATGCTATTCTATTTCTTTCCTTATTTCCTTTCCTCACTGGGATATTTATTCTATTGGAGCCCTAGGGCTTAAAGCATCCTGCTTTTCTAACTAGGGTTGTAGCTTAGCGAGCAATAATAATAATAATAATAATCACTGTCATCATCAATAAGAATTTCCTCATAACTCGGACCCTGATATGATTCTTACTTTACATCTTCGAAGACAAGAGAAGATCCTCAAGGAGAACTTCTCGAGAAGAGCTGTTAATGGGAAGATAATGGCTTTCAAGGGCAGGAAGGAGATCCGGGAAGCTCTGCATTTCATATCTCCAATAGACAATGGAGGTCTCACTCATATACGTTCCTTTCTTCGTCTTCTGTTAATAGATGCATTAGCGGGTGTTGCTTTTGTCTCTTCGTTGTTAATCCATTTCAGTTGTATAAACATTAAGTTTTCTTATCCATGAATGTTCGACTTTGTTCTTTTCGTATTAATGCATATAGGAGATATTTATTTCAATCTTGTTGCGCTTCTTAAAGTATTTTATTTTTCTTTGTTTCCTTTCCTCAATGAGCTATTTTCCCTGTTGAAGCCCCTGGGCTTATAGCATCCTGCTTTTCCAACTAAGGTTGTAGCATAGTATATAATAATAATAATAATAATAATAATAATAATAATAATAATAGTAATAATATCCCTATTTTCTTCTGATTTCTCTTTATTTTAACTGCTGCATTTTTACGTAAAGGTTTAAAATCCGCTCATGAATGGCAGGGACAAGGGTACAGTGACATTCCCCTATCAAGCAAGACAATGACCTAGAGACTGACCATATTATATATGATCAACACCCAAGCCACTCTCCACACAATCTAAGACCAAGGAGGGCCAGGCAATGGCTGCTCATGGCTCAGCAGGTAGATATATAGGCTCCCCCAAAGCCCCCATCCTTAGCTCACTTGGATGTCGAGGTTGCAGCGACCAAAGAAGCTATCGAGTTGAAGCAGGACTCGAACCCCAGTCTGGCAATCACCAGTTAAGCTTACCATGTGGTGAGAGGGTTTACGAATCGCCATGATCAGCAAGTCTGTACTAGTCAGGGTCACCCATACTGGGTGAGTTTCCCATGAGCGATCAGACTAAAGTCTCCCACCATCACCAATCCACAATGGTCAGCGTGATGCTGAAAAGTGACCAAACCCCAGACATGAATAAGGACATGTCTGATGCCTTTGCCTGCAGTGGTCCAGAAATGGCTGCATGTTTGTTGTTGTTGTTGTCGTTGTTGTTGTTGTTATTTGCAATAATATGATGATGAAAACTGATCAAACCCCAATCATGAATAAGGATATGTGTGAGGCCTTTGTCCTACAGTGGACGAGAAATAGCTGCATTTGTTGTTGTTGTTGTTGTTTTTGTTGTTGTTGTTGATGTTGTTGTTGCTATTTGCAATAATAACCTATAAATCAAACTTCCGTAGGGCTAAAAGCTAATCAAACGAAGAGAAAAATCGTGTGATTAAACAAAATTGCAAATCGTCAGTTCGTTTACATCAAAAATTAGTGTTTGATTTCATTAACTCGTTTCCTTTGATAACAAATTTCCAATTAGTGATTCGATGATGTTTATTGGCATTTAAGATAAATAGTTTTGGACGCCATCATCAATATCAAAATTTTTTTAGGAAGTTAGTGGGCTTTTTGTTGGTATATTTTCTGTAAAGTAATTATATTTGTTTTACTGTTCTAAGTTAATTATAGTAATCTTTTTTAGTGAGGCAGATTGGCACCGACTCGCAGGGATGCCCTTTTAACTTAGAAAAGTTTCCTGATAGCTGACTGGTCGGAAGTGTTCAGACAAGAATACTTCCCACTAATCAGCTATTAGGAAACTTTTCCGAGCTAAAAGGGCACCCTGGCAATTCAGCGCAAATCTGCCTCACTAAAAAGAATGACTGTAGTGAATACTATTTTAAATATTCAAACTTGTAACAAAGGTTTTTTATATTGGACTGGATGACAAGTTTTTTTATAGTTTATATATGAAATATCCCTTTTCATGTCATTACTGTTTCTAGAATATTTTATTCTAATTGTTAATTCTTTCTCAAATTATTTATTTATTTCCTTATTTCCTTTCCTCACTGGGCTATTCTACCCTCTTGGACCCCTAGGGTTTATAACATCTTGCTTTTTTAACTAGGGAGTAATAATAATAATAATAATAATAATAATAATAATAATAATAATAATAATAATAATATCCATTACTGTGAAACTAACACGGATTGGAAAAAAGAATAAAATTATCAATAATTTTCAACCGCTTCATAACCTATTGGTCCAGTCCAGAGTGAGAGAGATGATAAAAAAAGGTCTTAATTGGTTTAAGCATTTTCACTGGACACATCAATACTTTGTGCTTGGAAAAGATAACTATCTTCTTTTATTAACGTGCTCTTTTCCCATTTGTATGAGGTAAACACGATTGGCTTCTTTTTGAAGAACTTTCCTTTGGCTTTTGGGTGAACTGATCGACTGCCCTGCCTGACATCGCTTAGCCCCGGTAGTGTATTCTCAAGTGTTGTACAGTCACCAGCGTCCTTCCTCCTAGCAAGCTAGGAGTCCTGGCAATAATTCTGATCGGCTGCCCTACCTGACATCACCTAGAAACTGTTAGCGTATGTTCAAGTGTTGTACCAGCCATCAGCGTCCTTCCTACCAGCAAGCGAGGAGTTCTTGCAATAATTCCGATCAGCTGACCTGCCTGACATCGCTTAGCCCCGGTAATGTGTGTTCAAGTGTTGTACAATCACCAGCATCCTTGCTACCAGCAAGCGAGGAGTCCTTTTAATAATTTCTGACCGGCTGCCCTGCCTGACATCGCCTAGACCCCAGTAGCGTATGTTCAAGTGTTGTACCAGCCACCAGCGTCCCTTCCTCCTAGCAAGCGAGGAGTCCTTGCAATAATTCCGATCAGCTGCCCTGCTTGACATCGCCTAGAAACCGGTAGCATGTGTTCATGTGTTGTACCAGCCATCAACGTCCTTCCTCCCAGCAAGCGAGGAGTCCTTTCAATAATTCCGTTCGGCTGCCCCGCCTGACATCGCCTAGACCCCAGTAACGTACGTTCAAGTGTTGTAGCAGCCACCAGCGTCCTTCCTACCAGCATATGAGGAGTCCTTGCAATAATTCCGATCAGCTGGCCTGCTTGACATCGCCTAGAAACCGGTAGCATGTGTTCATGTGTTGTACCAGCCATCAACGTCCTTCCTCCCAGCAAGCGAGGAGTCCTTTCAATAATTCCGTCCGGCTGCCCTGCCTGACATCGCCTAGACCCCGGTAGCGTATGTTCATGATTTGTACCAGCCATCAGTGTCCTTCCTCCCAGCTAGCGAAGATTCCAGGCAATAATTTCCAACCCCTTTATAACCCATTGGTCCAGTCCAGAGTCAGAGAGGTTCTAACAAAAGGCTTTATTTAGTTCAAGCACCTCAACTGGACCCACACACACACACACACACACACACACACCACCGTCCTCTTGTGACCTTTTCAAAGAAAGGGGCTTCTCTTTGTCGATCAACAGCCAGAAGAGGATTGTCTACTTCAAAGGTATTTTCTCAATTAAAGCCTGAGGAAACTTTCGCAGTTTAGACCCCTTTTTGTATTTACACTCCATGACCTTTATGTCTGTAGATATATGTACAGTATATATATATATATATATATATATATATATATATATATATATATATATATATATATAAATATATATATATATATATATATATATATATATATATATATAATATATATATATACATATATATATATATAATATATATATATATATATATATATATAATATATATATATATATATATATGTATATATATATATATATATATATATATATATATATATATAATCATATATATATATATAAATATATATATATATATATATATATATATATATACATATATATATTTATATATATATATATATATATATATATATATATATATATATATTATATATATATATGTACACACTCTAAACTTTTAATGGTGTCTTATGAAATTAAGGAAATTAGTCATTAGTTGAACATTCCATGAAACTTTATCATAGGAGAGTAAAATTATTCAACAGTAATGCCTTACTTAATTAAAGTCCATCAGTATTATCCCAACACGATACATAAAAGAAAAAATTAATCATGCGTTAATTATAATCCAAGTATATTCACACATACGAACAGGACTCGCACATACGAACATACTCACACTTACGCCCACACACATAGAGACTCACACACATGAGCAAAAAACCCCTCCAAAAGCATTCGTTACATTTCTCATGTCCGTTGAGACAAGAACGAGAGAGATCACTTTTGCAAACAATGCCATTCTCAAAGAATCGTCGAAAGTTTTGTTGCGAGGAAAAGGAAATGTTGCAACTGGCATCCTTCCGGAAGACTTCACAGATACAAAAGGAGGCGCAAAAATTATGTGTTGATGCAAATATGAAAATATTTATGGCCTTCGGGTGAGATATTCAAAACCTCGTATTAAGGTGAAATCTCGGAAGAGATAGAATGGAGGTTACCATGCATGGAATGAATGTTGACTATTTTAAAATATTAGTGCACCCGATGCGTCAAAAATGACGGCTTAATAATTAGATAGATGTAAATACATACGCACACATTCACATATACCGAGATTCAACCCCCCACCCCCACCCCCCCTCCCCACCCCTTTTCCTAGCTTCAATACACTGGTTTAGGTAATTTGTGGGAGACTGTGGTTTCCAAGTGTACCTCTCGGAGTACCCATCTCTCCATGGTATGACTACCTCCCCTCCCCCCTAGTATAAGGATAGGGAGAGACAGAGTAGCTATACATCTACCAATGCCACTGAGCATATATATACAGTATATATATATATATATATATATATATATATATATATATATATATATATATATATACATGTGTGTGTATATATATATATATATATATATATATATATATATATATATATATATATATATATATATATATATATATATATATATATATGTGTGTGTGTGTGTGGTATATATATATATATTATATATATATATATATATATATATTATATATATATATATATATATATGTATATGTATTTATATAAATATCCATATCATCTCCACTTACACCTATTGACGCAAAGGACCTCGGTTAGAATTAGCCTGTCGTCTCTATCTTTAGCTTTTAATTCAATACTTCTCCATTTATCACCTCCTACTTCACGCTTCTTATTCCTCAGCCTTGTAGGCCTGGGTCTTTTAACTCTTCTATTGCCTTGTGGAGCCCAGTTAAAAGTTTGGTGAACTAATCTCTCTTGGGGAGTGCGAAGAACATGCCCAAACCATCTCCATCTACCCATCATCATGATCTCATCCACATATG
>NC_090740.1:8638297-8653297 GCF_036898095.1 Palaemon carinicauda | reverse complement strand
TTCAGGTGTGCGAAGAAAGAAGAGAATGTGTAAGGAATAGGCTTACCATAGCAAAAGAGTCTCTTCTACCCTTACTAAGGGGAAAGTAGCCAGTGAACAATTACAGTGCAGTAAATCTCTTAAATACAGAAAAATATTTTGATATTTGTTGTCAGGTTTTTGAGGTAAGAATATAATATGGAAAGAATAGTCCCACCATAGATAAAGAGTCTCTTCTACCTTAACCAAGAGATCCCTTGAATGAAGAAGAATATTCCAGTTATCTTAGCGTTGTCAGGTATACGAGGAAAGAAAAGAATGTGTAAAGAATAGGTTTATGTTGCTGATACCATCAATATCTGATATCATATTTCCTTTTTTCTCTGTCTCTTTCGCAGCGCTGGAAGAAAAGGTTGCAAATATGCTGGAAAAAGAAGCAGCATTATTTGTACTGAGCGGCACCATGGGAAATCTTCTGTCTGGTAAGTGAGTTTTCCTGGGGATTCGAATATTATATATTCTACCTTTTGTATTAGATATATCATTTTTAATTCTATTATAATTTGGTATGATAATTATATGGATTTCTTTAGGGATAAACAATTTTCAAAATAACCTCTTTTATTATATATAATTTTTCATTGTATTATAATTTGGTAAAATAATAATATGGAATTTATTAAAAATAAAATGTATTCAAAATAATTCATAATCTATTTGATGTATTGATAACATTGGAAATTCAAATGATCATTAAATTTCACCATGCTGCTATTTATTACTATTATTATTATTATTATTATTATTATTATTATTATTATTATTATTATTATTATTATTATTATTAATTGCTAAGCTACAACCCTAGTTGTAAAAGAAGGATGGTATAGGCTCAGGGGTTCCAACAGGGAAAATAGCCCAGTAAGGAAAGGAAACAAGGAAAAATAAAACATTCCAAGTTAGCACTTAGGTTCCGACTTCTTTTAGAGCCTTGGGAGACATGATTGGTAGCGACCTTACCTTTCATATGAAAACACTAGGATTCGACCATTATGTATGTATATATATATATATATATATATATATATATATATATATATATATATATATATATATATGTATATACATATATATATATATATATATATATATATATATATATATATATATATATATATATATATATATATATATATATACATACATATGTATAAACATATCATATACAAATATATATGTGTATATAAATATGTATATATATAAATATACATATATATACATACACATATGTATATACACACACACACACATATATATATATATATATATATATATATATATATATATATATATATATATATATATATATACATACACATATGTATATATGCATATATACACATATATATATTTATATATACATATATACATACATTATATATAATCACATATATGTATATGTATACACACACACGCATATATATATATATATATATATATATATATATATATATATATATATCTATACATATATATATATATATATATATATATATATATATATATATATATATATATATATATATATATATATATATATATATAGTTTCTTATTGATATTCATTTGTAATTTCCATTATCCATATTCTGTTAATAGTAATGACTCACTGTGAGAAGAGAGGCAGCGAAATTCTCTTGGGAAACCTAAGCCACATTCATTTATGGGAGCAAGGAAATATTTCTCAGGTAAGTACATATATACGTACATGCATACATACATACATACATACATACATAATGTCAGTATGGATAGGATATATCTCACAAGAGAGTTAATAGGATTCCATTTCATGTAGGAATTCAGGATATGAATTAAGACATTCTTAAGAAATATTAAAGAAATGTTAATCTGAATTCGAGAATTAAAATATCAGTATCTGCTTAACTAAGTAACTTTGATATCATATGTTGAAATTTACTATGTCTATGATACTGAAAAATGATATCTAAAATATATGGACATACGGCACCTGGAAAGGTTTGCAAACATGTTAGTAAAAATAATTGTATACGCTAATGAATATTGCAGTATCTACAAAGTAACTTTAATATTATAACTCGAAATTTATTTTATCTATGATATAGAAAACTTAGATCCAAAAATAGATGAACATACGTGATAGAAATAGTGTTGTATAAGTATATGAATATTGCAAAGATGGGATTATGAAAAAAGGTCTTATTGTGATTGTTTAAAAATAATCGTATAAGGTAATGCATATTGCAAGTATGTAATTATAAAAGAAAGTCTTACTGGGATATTTGTTTATGAAAAAGTGATCTAAAATAGATGGACGTACTGGAAGCGAGCCCACCTCGAAATATTTGCGAATATGCTGATAAAAAATAGTAGGTAAATTTGATAGAAATATATGTGTAAAGATGAATATTGCAAAAAATAGGTTATAAAATAAGTCTTGATATGATTGTGTTTCACAATTACTGTAATTGCTTTTAAATATTTCTTAAATACTACTTAAAAGTATTGAAACTAGTTTTTTTCTGCTCATTATTTTCATTTAATTATGTAAAAGAAAAGTCTTACTCTAATTGTTTTAACAGTTCCACAAATTCAATTTAAGATACTGCAACAAATATTTCTTTTTTAGATATTCAAAGTTGCTGAAAACATCCAGAAAATACTACTGATCATTGTTGAAAATACCCAGAAAATGCTACTGATCATTGTTGAGAATATCCAAAAAATGCTACTGATCATTGTTGTAAATACCCAGAAAATGCTAATGATCATTGTTGAAAATACCCAGATAATGCTACTAATCATTGTTGATAATGTCCAGAAAATGCACTGATCATAGTTGAAAATGCCTAGATAATGCTACTGATCATTGTTGGAAATATCCAGAAAATGCTACTGATCATTGTTGAAAATATCCAGAAAATGCTACTGATCATTGTTGAAAATACCTAGAAAATGCTACTGATCATTGTTGGAAATATCCAGAAGATGCTACTGATCATTGTTGAAAATACCCAGAAAATTCTACTGATCATTGTTGAAAATACCCAGAAAATGTTACTGATCATTGTTGAAAATATCAAGAAAATGCTACTGATCATAGTTGAAAATGCCTAGAAAATGCTACTGATCATTGTTGGAAATATACAAAAAATGCTACTGATCATTGTTGAAAATATCCAGAAAATGCTACTGATCATTGTTGAAAATACCTAGAAAATGCTACTGATCATTGTTGGAAATATCCAGAAGATGCTACTGATCATTGTTGAAAATACCCAGAAAATGCTACTGATCATTGTTGAAAATACCCAGAAAATGTTACAGATCATTGTTGAAAATATCCAGAAAATGCTACTGATCATTGTTGAAAATACCTAGAAAATGCTACTGATCATTGTTGGAAATATCCAGAAAATGCTACTGATCATTGTTGAAAATACCCAGAAAATGCTACTGATCATAGTTGAAAATGCCTAGAAAATGCTACTGATCATTGTTGGAAATATACAAAAAATGCTACTGATCATTGTTGAAAATATCCAGAAAATGCTACTGATCATTGTTGAAAATACCTAGAAAATGCTACTGATCATTGTTGGAAATATCCAGAAGATGCTACTGATCATTGTTGAAAATACCCAGAAAATGCTACTGATCATTGTTGAAAATACCCAGACAATGTTACTGATCATTGTTGAAAATATCCAGAAAAGGCTACTGATCATTGTTGAAAATATCTAGAAAATGCTACTGATCATAGTTGAAAATACCCAAAAATGCTACTGATCATTGTTGAAAATACCCAGAAAATGCTACTGATCATTGTTGAAAATATCTAGAAAATTCTACTGATCATTGTTGAAAATATCCAGAAAATGCTACTGATCATTGTTGAAAATACCCAGAAAATTCTACTGATCATTGTTGAAAATATCCAGAAAATGCTACTGATCATTGTTGAAAATATCCAGAAAATGCTACTGATCTCTGTTGAAAATACCCAGAAAATGCTACTGATCATTTTTGAAAATACCCAGAAAATGCTACTGATCATTGTTGAAAATACCTAGAAAATGCTACTGAACATTGTTGAAAATATACAAAAAAAGCTACTGAACATTGTTGAAAATACCCAGAAAATGCTACTGATAATTGTTGAAAATTCCCAGAAAATGCTACTGATCATTGTTTGAAATATCCAGAAAATACTACTGATCATTGTTAAAAATACCTAGAGAATGCTACTGATCATTGTTGAAAATACCCAGAAAATGCTACTGATCATTGTTGAAAATACCCAGAAAATGCTACTTATCATTGTTGAAAATATCCAGAAAATGCTATGGATCATTGTTGAAAATATCCAGAAAATGCTACGGATCATTGTTGAAAACATCCAGAAAATGCTACTGATCATTGTTGAAAATATCCAGAAAATGCTACTGATCATTGTCGAAAATATCTAGAAAATGCTACTGATCATTGTTGAAAATATCCAGAAAATGCTACTGATCACTGTTGAAAATATCCAGAAAATGCTACTGATCATTGTTGAAAATATCCAGAAAATGCTACTGATCATTGTTGAAAATATCCAGAAAATGCTACTGATCATTGTTGAAAATATCCAGAAAATGCTACTGATCATTGTTGAAAACATCCAGAAAATGCTACTGATCATTGTCGAAAATATCTAGAAAATGCTACTGATCATTGTTGAAAATATCCAGAAAATGCTACTGATCATTGTTGAAAATATCCAGAAAATGCTACTGATCATTGTTGAAAATATCCAGAAAATGCTACTGATCACTGTTGAAAATATCCAGAAAATGCTACTGATCATTGTCGAAAATACCCAGAAAATGCTACCGATTATTGTTGAAAATATCCAGAAAATGCCTTTCAACCCTATTTTCATTTAGCTGTCTAAAAGAAAATCCTTACTCTGTTGTTTTTACAATTCCATAAATTCCACATCAAGATATTAAAACAAATATTTCTTTCCATCAAATATCTTATCCTTCAGCTGGGCGGTATCCACTCTCACCTACTTAGGAATCTCCCTGACGGGACTTTTGACTTGGAAGAACTTAAGGACTCCATAAGAGCAGATAACATCCACCTGCCATCTACTCGGTTGGTTTGCATCGAGAACACCCATAATCAGCTAGGGGGAAAGGTCTTGCCACTAGCTTGGCTAGACGAGGTTAGTCCTGGATTATTATTATTATTATTATTATTATTATTATTATCATTATTATTATTATTATTATTATTATTATTATTATTATTAGCTAAGCTACAATCCTAGTCGGAAAAGAAGGATGCTATAAACCCAAGGTTTCCAACAGGGAAATAGCCCAGTAAGGAAAAGGAATTAAGGAAATAAATAAACTACAAGAGAAGTAATGAACAATCAAAATAGAATATTTTAAAGAGCAGTGATTACATTAAACTAGATATTTCATATATAAACTATAAAAATGTATTACGAATATATATATATATATATATATATATATATATATATATATATATATATATATATATATATATGTGTGTGTGTGTGTGTGTACTGTATATATAAAATATATATATATATATATATATATATATATATATATATATATATATATATATATATATATATATATATATATATATATATATATATATATATATATATTTATGCATATATATACATATATGTATGTATATATATACATATATATTTGTATGTATATATATATATATATATATATATATATATATATATATATATATATATATATATATATATATATATATATATATATATATATATATATATATAGCCCTTTCTGAGTGGGTATAAATTAACATATCGAAAGGGTTCGTATATTGCCATGATCAATAATGGCTGTACTAGTTAGGATCACCCATAATAGGTTGGTTTGCTGTGAGCAATCAGAAAAGAGTCTCCCACCATCACTAATCCGCAGTTGCCCAGCGTGGTGATAAAAACTGGCCAAACCCCAGGCAGGAATAAGAATATGTGTGAGGCCTTTGTCCTGCAGTGAAATAGAAGTGGTTGCATTTGTTTATTATTATTATTATTATTATTATTATTATTACATGTAACAAGGCACAGTTTATAGAGCATTGATATCTATAATTAGGCTTATGATTATTTAACATTGCATTTGCTCCGGATATGAAGATATTTGGGTTAAATTGGGGTTTTTAAATCTTTGGCTGAGTTCCAACTCTTTGCTTTCAGAATATTGGAATCTGCTCAATATATTTTTTAATACACAATATTTGTATTTTACATATAAATACTATAGCCTGGGGACTATAAATCATAGGAAAATTAGTATTATTGGAATTATGATTTTTATGAATTGATTAAATAAAATTACTATAAAAATCTCTTCTAGTAATCATACACTTCTCCAAATTTGAAAAAAATCCGAGTGTTTTTACTTCTTGTCAAAAGATGGCAGCACCCGTTCCTTTTTCCATTCACGTGAATGATTCTATCTAATTGGAAAGGGTGATAGATTGATACTTATGTAGAAATATGTGTGGCAGGTATAAATTATATTAAGCTCAAATTAAGTAGGCTAATTCTACTGCAGGCTCTTTTTAAACTAAAATGACGTCATGGAAGGTTCCAGAATGCAAGGATTAAAGAGCTCTACACATTGTTTCTTTTCATGGCCAATAGATGGCCTTAGCAGAGAGTACTAAATTGCTAATTATCCCCATTATCCACTCGTTATAGTTTTTATTACTTCTTTTTTGTTGCTATTTAGGCACAAAATTCCTATAAAACAGACGCACGTGAACTTGATGTTTTTTTGCTGTCTGGTGACAACTCAATTCTTAGGAAGTTACAAATGTTACAATTAATATCACAGAAATATTTACTTAGCAAACAATCGTTAGTTAAATTAAATTTGGGGGTAAGGGGGCTGCCAGAATGCCACATGTATTGGAATCAGTAAAAACAATCAAGTAATTGCATAGTTATTTTATGTTATTTTCTATTACCTTTTGTGAAATCAAAATATAATTAATATGTTTCATGGTATGGTATGTATTGTTAGTAAAAATTACGTAGAATAACAATACCGTCAAATTGAGAAAGGCATAATACCGTAGACTCCTCTACATACCCCCCAAATTCCAAACAAGTTTTACTTTACCGCCAATAGATGGCATCAGAGGCACCTTGTCCCGACTAATATAGTCAAATATTTGAAGACCACGTGTGTCCAAAAAGAGTGCTAGGAAGGTAGAGGGTAGAGAATTGGTAGTTGGTAAATTGTTCAACGATCGTTTCCTTATTAAACATGGATAATTTTATGAGAAAATGGTATGAATTTTTCGTATACTATCGGGATCAAACTGAGTTTACTAAAGAAAGTGTTTAGTATTACCTTTCTTCATCAGAACATATGGATATAGACTCATATCCCTGTACCAGTGACCAAAATAACAATCATCAACATAGTTGAGGTTGGTGGGACGAGTTTGGGACAGTGCTGCCAAATGGAAATTCCATAAATGATGAATATCTTTATTCATTACAGATTCAAATCATTTAGGGAGTAATAGTTATATGCCAGAAGCTACATGGCTATCTTGTAATTTAATGTTCTTATAATCAGCGTAATCAACAAAGACAAATCAAATAATGAAAAAGAAAATTGTCACATTTCTGTGTCTTCGCCAACGCTTGACTGTGTTACGTCATCCACCTTCGAAATCGTGTTTGTTAATAAGGGTGTTCCAGAGTGTAAATCAGTGATAGAATAAACCTTATCATCATCACTTTAGGAAATGTATGCATATCTGTAAAGCTGTTTCTTGGTTAATTATAGGTTAAAACAATCCATTAAATATTTACATATATACACACACACATACACACACACATATATATATATATATATATATATATATATATATATATATATATATATATATATATATATATATATATATATATATATATATATATATATATATATATATATATATATAATAATAATAATAATAATAATAATGATAATAATTCATCGTCAATGCTTTCCCTGTACAAAAGAGGCACGGTGTTCTTAAATTGATGATAGTCCATTCGAGAATATAAAAAAAAAGCTGATTTTGAAAGGTCGGTGAGAGAGAGAGAGAGAGAGAGAGAGAGAGAGAGAGAGAGAGAGAGAGAGAGATGCTGATGATCTCTGCAAATGAATCAGACGAGACAGAGCATACCTATAACAAGAAGAGCCAATATTCATTTGTATAGATGAAGTGTGGCTGTTGCATTGAGCTATTAAAGATAAATGACAATTATTTATCAACATTCATTTTTATTAGCACGAATATTGATCTTTTTGTTTCTAAGGAATTTGGTGCTGGACATATAGTTGGAGATAATAGTTTGGGGAAACGAAAATGTAAGCATACATGATTGTGTCCAGGATTAATGAGAATACAAATAAAGTTTTGCTTTATTCAAAGTTTGTTTCACTCGGGATTTTGATCAATTTAAATATCAACCATGATGGCATTTGATACCGAAGTCTACCTTTGGGAATATATGTCCACTGGAAATTCATTTAAGATACATGCTCTTGGCTGGGCAAGGATTCGAACCCATGCCCTGAGCCGGAACAATGCCTGCATGGACGACTTTATCAATCGAGCTATCAACAGGGATATAAGCTCATTGCAAGTCCTCTGTACGAGTACATGTACCTGTCGAATTCAAGAATCTGTTCTTAGACATGAAGTCAATCCATTTGACTCCCCACCGTCAGAGATTTTTTCAACTTTAGCCGCCACCCCACCCTTATATATATATATATATATATATATATATATATATATATATATATATATATATATATATATATATATATATATATATATATATATATATATACATGTGTGTGTTTTGGTGGGTCTATTCCATTATATTTACGTACAGATGTTTACATAAAAGTAGGATGGATGTCATAGATATAGGAGGAAGACTCAATAATAATAATAATAACAATAATAATAGATTTCTAACTAGTTTCATATATACAGTAGTTTATCTATTTCCTTGTAGTCTTTCCTCACTGGGCTATTTTTGGCCTGTTGGGGCCCTTGGGCTTATAGCGTTCTGCTTTTCCAACTTGACTTGAATTAGCTAATGATAATAATAATAATGATAATAATAATAACCACACCTATATAGAAGATAATACTGATAATACTGATAATATGATAATGATATGATAATTCTAATAGTTAGGCAAGTGCTGTCGAGAAGTTGGGATCCCAATTCACATTGACGCAGCTCGTCTCATGAACGCGTCTGTAGCCCTTCAAGTCCCTCCTGCCAGATTAGTGAGAGACGCCACTTCGGTCTGCCTTTGTCTCAGCAAAGGGCTCGGGGCTCCTGTGGGATCCGTCATTGCAGGACCCAGAGACTTTATTGAAAGGTAAACTGCGAGTAATTGAATGGATGTTGTGAATTATTTACTCTCAGGACTCCTAAATACAATGTCTCTGATTGTCATCAGTTTCAGATAATACGCATGAAGGTGTCTACCTTCACTGTGCAGAGTGGCGCCGCGCTATCGTCTCTATTTCGCAGGGGAAAAATAAAGGTCGGATACTTTTTAGACAGGCCTCGTATAATCATATTGTCTTTTACTTTATAGTAATTATTCAATATATTGTCTTTTCTATTTTGTTAAATATTTAATAGTCATGCTTTTTAAGGAATCTACGCTCTAATATATCATAAAGTTATCTTTAATATTTTGATAATTATCTGATATCCATGCTTTTTTATGTAATCTCCATTGTAATATATAAAAATACCCGGTTTCACTTTTATTTAATATATGAGTCAGATTAGTGGCAAACCTATCTAGAAATGTATTTTACTTCCTCTTGTATTTTATATACTCTTATTTCTCTTTTGACTTATCATGTTGAACCCCTGTCTCAGGGATTCCCAACCTCTTTTTCAAACATTCTTGTGTACCCCTAAAGTTGACGATGTATAAAGAAAAACAATGAAATTCATATTGTGATAGATTTCTATCATTCAATCTAAATGCAGATTACATCTTGTATTGCACAGCACTGGCTATTTGGCTATTCTCTCAGATCTAATGTACCCCTTGAAGAGTAAAAATGTACCACTGGGGGTACATGTACTTCAGGTAGGGAACCCCTCTTTATCTAATCGATTTTTGACTCATTGCTCCTACAGTCTTCAATTCATTTTAAATCATACTATTTTCCCTATAAATCTAATATGATTTAGTTATGTACTTGACTGAAGCAAATTGATATGATACTGCTCTGAATTTGTTACATCATTACGAATATATCTATTTTCATATGCATTCAATATCCATGTTCAACGTTCATTCAGAAATGTAGTTTTAGCAATGATCCAAACATTAAAGATAAAGTTTATCCTTAGTCCTTTGAAAGCCAATGTTTTTACATACACTTTTCTGACTCCGGCATATCTCCTGTTCTGTAACACGTTCTCCTTCAACACGCTATCGTCTATCATAACTTTTCCAGCCATCAAATAGTTTCCAGACAGACATACTCCTTGCAAAGGGCTAGACAATGCGAGAACCAAAAATACCTTTTCCACTCCCTCCCTGTCTTTCATTAGTCAATCTTAGTCGTCTGCACTTTCAGGTGGCTCCTAAAACTTATCTAACATTGCACGAGGGTCTGCCCTTCTCTTTTATTTCTTCTCCTGTACTTCCTTTTCTCCCTCTTTCTCATTTCTTCTCATCCCGAGTTTCTGCCTACTGGCTATAAACTGGATTGTATCCAGGGGTACTCTTCCTCTCCACATATTCCCGACTTCCTTATCCTTATCCTTATGACTTATTCATCTATTATATTATGATGCTTTCTGACACACCTAAATCACCTAATCCTAATTCTCTTATTCTTTTACCGTTACTGCCTCTTTCTAATTTCACATTTGCTTTATTACTTTCTAACGATGAAATTAACCAAAAGATATCTCATTCTGCCAGCATTATGTACCTTCATCTGCCATTTTGTATCCACCATTCAATAGATATACATTCATGATAGCATTATGAATATATGTCTCAGACATTAATTTTTTATGAAAATACTTAGACGTCTTTTAAGTTTTATATTTAAAAAAACCTTTCAGCCATGCCAGGAAATTATTACTATACTCCATATTACCTTCCTATCAATTATATCACAATAATTCCTTCTTTAAGTATGGTACAGATGAGAATATAAAATAATGTTTTTAATCATTTCTTAATGTAGATTTTGGCAATGAAAAGGAATTACAAGAACGCAGTAATTTTATTAACATTATCATGTGACTACTAAAAATAATCTTGCAATACTAAATACCTCGAAGACTTCACAAGCGCTTGGAGGCACTCGACAAAAATGTTAAAGCAAAATTTTGAATGTTTCTTATTGTAGATTTTGGCAATAAAAAGGAATTACACGAACATAGGAATTTTATCATTATTATCGTTCGACTTCTTAAAATAATCTTGCAATACCAAAGAGCTCGAAGACTTCACAAAGCGCTTGGAAACGGGATTCGATGAAAATATGAAAGAAATATTTTGAATATTTCTTAATGTAGATGTTGACAATAGGAACGGATTGCAGGAGCATAGTAATTTTATTGATATTATTGTTCAACTACTAAAATTAATCAAGCAACATTAAAGAGCTCAAACACTTCCCAAAGCGCTTAGAGGCGGTATTCGACAAAAAATATTTAGAAAAAAGGTTGAATATTTCTTAATGCAGATTTTGCCAATAGAAAAGAATTGCAAGGACATATTAATTTTATTAATGTTTTGTTCAACTAATTAGAATAATCTTGCAAAACTAAAGAGCTCGAAGACTTCGCGAACTGCTTGGAGGTGATATTCGACAAAAATATGCAAGAAAATTTTTTAATATTTCTTAATGTAGATTTTGGCATTAGAAAGAAATTTAAGTAATATAGTAATTTTATCAATAGTATCATTCAACTACTAAAATTAATCATGCAATACCAAAGAGCTCGAAGACTTCGCAAAGCGCTTGGAGGGGGTATTCGACAACCTGGAATGCTAGCTGCTGCTGGAATCTACGGCTTGGATCATGTCCCGAGTCTTATGAAGAAGGACCACGAGCATACTAAGGCTATAGCTCAGGGTATGTTGTGTAGTGACTTTAGCTCACAGATGATTCCTAAATATTTTTACCTATTATTTTATCCCTGTTAATCTGTTTTTGTTTGTTAGAGTTATTAACTTCAAAAATTATGATATTATCTTTGTAAGAAAAACACCTCCCACAGAACTCAAGTTATATTTTATTTTTTCTAATGTTATTTCAAATGTTATTTAAGATAGTACAGGAATTAGTATATCATTTTCTTTTTGTATACATGTAAATATTATGTTTCCTTGAAGTGGTTGTATATTTTACCTCATAAATTATATGTATATATATATATATATATATATATATATATATATATATATATATATATATATATATATATATAAATATTTATATATTTCTATATATATATACATATATATATATGTATATACAGTATATATATATATATATATATATATATATATATATATATATATATATATATATATATATATATATATTTATATATTTATTTATATATATACATATATATATATATATATATATATATATATATATATATATATAAATATATATATATATATATATATATATATATATATATATATATAAATATATTCCTATATTTATTTATATATATATATATATATATATATATATATATATATATATATATATATATATATATATATATATATATAATTTTTCTGGCATTTTATAGCAAAATGAAAATCATATTTACTAATTTTCTTTTAAAAGCTGTGGCTGATCTCAGGAGTCCTCTGATTAAAGCAGATGTTGAGGAGGTTCACACAAATATTCTCCTTCTTGAATGTGACATGAAAGTCGTTCTTCCAAATCAGCTGTGTGCCAGATTGATGACGGTGAGCTAAACTGATTATATATATATATATATATATATATATATATATATATATATATATATATATATATATATACATATATATATGTATATATATATATATATATATATATATATATATATATATATATATATATATATATATATATATACACACACACACATATATATATATATATATATATATATATATATATATATATATATATATGTATATATATGCTACATATATGCATATATATATGAACACATATATATATACATATATAATATATGCATATATATATATATATATATATATATATATATATATATATATATATATATATATATATATATGTATGTATATATATATGTATATAAATATAAACATATTTATATATCTATACTGTATATATATAAACATATATATATATATATATATATATATATATATATATATATATATATATATACTGTATATATATATATATATATATATATATATATATATATATATATATATATATATATATATATATATATATATATATGCATATTATTAATACCAATTTATTTCCCAGTTTAATATCATAACTCAATTTCTTCTACCTTATTATAAATATAGTCATCAAAAATAAAATCTAGAAACAATTTATTATTCTATAGATATGAACGATATAAAAACATGAGTGGTGGAAATATTAAAACGATAATTGAATAAAAAAGATAAATTAATTAGCTTTCTATTCAAACCAAAATCCAACAATTTCCAACAGGTAAAAGAAGAAGAAGAAGCATCTCTAGGTGAACGAATTGTTGTCAAGTCCTTCACAATGGCCAAAACATCTGTTCGCTTCGTTCTTTACTTTGATATCACCTCTGAAGACGTCAAGAAAGTGATTAAGAAGCTCACGTACATTATCAAGGAATACGAAGAAAAGCTATAATGCAGTGGATGTGTAAAATATTTTGATAACGAATACATTCTGGGGTTTTGATATTTTTTTTTCAACATTTTTGTGTTTGTGGTAATTTTTTTCAAACGTTTATCTAGAAAGAGAAAAGATAACTTGTCCTTAAATAATTTGATATTTACACACACACACACACACACACACATATATATATATATATATATATATATATATATATATATATATATATATATATATATATATATATATATATATATTACATATCCATATAATATATGTAAAATATACCTGCAGTTACAAGAGAGAGAGAGAGAGAGAGAGAGAGAGAGAGAGAGAGAGAGAGAGAGAGAGAGAGAGAGAGAGAGAGAGAGAGAGAGAGATTATTGCAAAATTTGCTATCTGAAGACCAAGAATCTATAGTGAGATGTTTATATATACAGAGAGAGAGAGAGAGAGAGAGAGAGAGAGAGAGAGAGAGAGAGAGAGAGAGAGAGATCCCAGGATATATGTTTATGTTTTGTTGGTTAACGTTTGGCCGTTTAGGTCCAACACGGTCCGTCCACTCGTTTGTTGATATCTTGACACTTCCATTACTGCTGTGGTCGTAAATGTCTTTCGGTTCAATTTTTGTGGGGGTCTTTGGTGATGCCTTGCTTGTGGTCCTTTTCCAAATCCAGGTTAAAATAGAATTACTAAGAGCATTTCTGTTATAACAATTGTGATAATGCCTGCTTAAAATATAGCTTCAATTTGTTGCTAAATTATGAATATATAACAAACTATAAAATATGACTTTAAGATAGAATGACTAAAAGTATAACAGTGATTAAAGTATAACATTATAATAATTACTGCTTATATATACCTTCACTTTTACAACGTACAAGGAGAACTCATGTAATAGAATAACAACAACAACAACAAATGTAACTGTTTCTAGTCCAGTCCAGGACACTGCAGGACAAAGGCTCTCAGAC
>NC_090740.1:8625797-8630797 GCF_036898095.1 Palaemon carinicauda | reverse complement strand
GCTATAAACATCAAAGAGTCTGTTTAATGTCTTTGTCGTTGCCAGGAGTTTTTGGATCGTGTTGGCAGGATAAACAAATTATTAAATGAAGAAGGAATTTTTTCGGGAAAACTTTTGAAGAATTAGCAAACGAAAGTTACTCTCTGTTAAAACTAGATGAAAGCAGGGATCTCTTAGAGGTCATTTAGTATTCTTCAGGGACTGAAATTGTGCTGCTTTAGAAAGCAAAAAAAAAAAAAAAAAAAAAAAAAAAAATTAGTGTGGAAATATTTTGCCTTTTCATAGGCAAGATTATTTTAGAATAATTTGTGTATTTTGAAGTATTTTAAAAATAATTATTTTAAGGATTTTAATAATGATAATGATTTCGAATTATTAATTATTATTACCATTATTACTATTATTTTATCATTATTATTATTATTATTATTATTATTATTATTATTATTATTATTACGAGGCGAACTACAAATCTAGTTGGAAAAGCAGGATGCTCTAAGCCAATGGCTCCAACAGGGAAAAATAGCTCAGTGAGGTAAAAAAACATATGGAAATAAATAAACTATATGAGGAGTAAATAAATATTAGTTATTATTATTATTATTATTATTATTATTATTATTATTATTACTGTAGTAGTAGTAGGAGTAGTAGTAGTAGTAGTAGTAGTAGTAGTAGTAGTAATGCACTTGTCATTAGCTATTGGTTGTGCTTAACTATAATAAATAAAAAAAGGAAAACTATGACACAAAAAGTGTTTGCTAAATTGAACTAATGATGATTTAATATTAATATTATAAAAATTAAAAAATGCGGAAATGATAGGATACTAGTCTAGGATATATTGATTGGAGAGAGAGGAGAGAGAGAGAGAGAGAGAGAGAGAGAGAGAGAGAGAGAGAGAGAGAGAGAGAGAGAGAGAGAGAGAGAGAGAGTTAACAGGATTTTGGATATCTCAAAGACATTTTGGTCCATCCGAGGAGACTCTATTTGCTCTTGGGTAGAACAATTTGGTTTGGACGTTTAGCGATTTTATGATCTCGTCTAACTTGTTCTCGAACTCGTTTACGTGTTACTGTTCACTACATCTGCTGTATGTCTGTTTCATGTATTTGCTATTTTGTACTTAAATAAATTACCACATTGAGTGTTGTATCTTTTCAATTCTAGTTTGCATCCGTTACCTCTGGACTGATTTGTGCTAAGCGTGAATAGATTTTTGTAATCTACATTTTTTATTCCATTAAGAATTTTGAATGCCTCTATTAACTGTCCCCTTAGTGAAGTTTGTAGATCAAATAGGTTCAAACGTTCCATCCTCCGTCTATATCCAAATTGCCTTAGTGTTGGAACTAGTTTGGTGGCCCTAGCTTGTACTGCTTCCAATCTATCTATATCCTTCTGAATACTTGGAGCCCAGAATTGGACTACTTATTCTAGACGGCGTCTTACTAGTAATGTGTACAGCTGTAGTACAGTGTCTTTGTTTCTGTATTTGAATTGTCTCTTTATGTAGCCTATTAGTTTCTGTGAACTCTTTTCAGCCTTTATGCTCTGAGAGAGAGAGAGAGAGAGAGAGAGAGAGAGAGAGAGAGAGAGAGAGAGAGAGAGAGAGATGCCCTTTCTTCTGTTTGTTTTTCTTTTCCTTTTTCATATGATGCTTATGTGGAGAGAGAGAGAGAGAGAGAGAGAGAGAGAGAGAGAGAGAGAGAGAGAGAGAGAGAGAGAGAGAGAGAGATGCCCTTTCTTCTGTTTGTTTTCTTTTCTTTTTCATATGATGCTTATGTGGAGAGAGAGAGAGAGAGAGAGAGAGAGAGAGAGAGAGAGAGAGAGAGAGAGAGAGAGAGAGAGAGAGAGAGAGGGGGAGAGAGAGAGAGAGAGAGAGAGAGAGAGAGAGAGAGAGAGAGAGAGAGAGAGATGTCCTATCTTCTGTTTGTTTTCTTTTCCTTTTTCATATGATGCTTATGTGGAGAGAGAGAGAGAGAGAGAGAGAGAGAGAGAGAGAGAGAGAGAGAGAGAGAGAGAGAGAGACCTAATATATACAAATGACCTGATGGTAATTTTATATATATATATATATATATATATATATATATATATATATATATATATATATGTATATATATACATGTATATATATATATTATATATACATATATATATATATATATATATATATATATATATATATATATATATATATATATATATATATATATATGTATGTATATATATATATTACATATATGCACATAAAAATATATATGCACATAAATACACACACATACGTATATATATATGTATATATATATATATATATATATATATATGTAAAATATATATATATATATATATATATATGTATGTAATATATGTATATATATGTATATATGTATATATATATATATATATATATATATATATATATATATATATATATATGTATTGTATGTATGTAATATATGTATATATGTATATATATATATATATACTATATATATATATATATATATATATATATATGTATGTAATATATATATATATATATATATATATATATATATATATATATATATATATATATATATATATATATACATTACATGGTACATACTGAAAACGGAATATCTATGTCTTCTCTACAAAAAATAATACATTTATGGACCGAATTGAATAACATTAAACTACAGCAACCAGCTTGACTCATCCAGTATATTAGTATATGATCATTGTACTTGGTACTCACCACTAAGTATATAACAAGAACATAGATAGTGATAGCTTTAGAATTATCATAAACATTTTCGATGATCACTAAGCCACGCCCTTCCTTGAATAATGACTTACCAAAAAAAAAATATATAAATAAATCTATTATGGGTCTTTGTTATCATGAATTTTCATTTTTTTTTATGTCTTATGTTATCATGAGCGTAACCTGACTTTAACTTATGGGTGCTTCACACGCTTAAATATTATGTTTCTCTAATCTCCCCTATAAAATTAAAAGTAATTGTCTGGTTATATATGTATATATATATATATTATATATAATATACATATATATATATATTTATATATATATATATATATATATATATACTGTATATATTGATATTAATGTATGTATATACATATATATATTATATATATAAAAAATACACACACACACATATATATATATATATATATATATATATATATATATATATATATTCATATATATATATTATATATATATATATATATATATATATGAATTTATATATATATATATAAATAAATATATGTATATATATATAATTAGTATATATACATATATATTTTGTATATATATATATATATATATATATATATATATATATATATATATATATATATATTTATATATATATATATATATATATATATATATATATATGTATGTATGTATACTTCTATTTGTCCAAACTGCCGTTTTGTAGTTAGGAATAGGGAGAGGGTGGAAAGGCTTGAATCTGTGTGTAGATATCTTTCTAAATATTTAGCTGTAATTTTTTACAGTTCGTGTACACCATTATTTAACATAATAAAAACTAGATTTATGATATATATGATTTCATAAATTTCTAATTTCAGATATAATGTTTTCGACACCTTATTTCATTTTTTTATTTAGGGCATTTTAATATGACCTAAACCCTTTTTATTCTTTTGAACTATTACGCAAGCAAAGGGTAACTCACATTAAAGGGATCTCTCCACGCCCACAATGACCTTCCTACGCCCACGGAAACCTCACACCCACATAAGGACCTTCTCACCCTTATAGGGATCTCCCCATCCGCACAGGTATCTTACCACGCCCATATAGACCTTCCCACTACCGCAAGGACTTCTCCACGCCCGTAAGAGCCTCTCCACGCCCACAGGGACCTTCCTGCTCCACGGAAACCTCCTACTCCTAATAAGACCTTCCCACGCCTATAGGGATCACCCCACCCACGCAGGTATCTAACCATGCCCATATAGACTTCCGTACTCCGATAGGGACCTCTCTACGCCCACAGGAGCCTCTCCACTCCCACAGGGATCTCTCCACACTCACAAGGATCTCGCCATCCCCACAGAGACCTTCACATGCTCACAGAGACTTCTACACGCCCACAGGAACCTTATAAGGCCTATAGGGACTTTTCCAAGCTAATAAGGATCTTCCCACGCCCACAGAGACATCCAAACACCCACAGGTAACTCCCCATGCGTGCACTCACACCCACTGGGACCTCCACCTCCTGAAACAATTATATTTGGGCATTTCAAAAAAATTCTGGATGAATTCGTAAACCTAATATTGAATAAGTTCTCTTAACTTCACTTTCGGTACCAAGTTAAAAAGATAGAAACGGTTTAGCCTTCCATTTGATCTTAAACATGTTGAACTCATCTCGGGATTTAAGTTCTCAAATATTTATGCACTGCCAGGACCGCAGTTACACCTCTCCACATCACATACCCCAAAAGTTATTCCAGAAATTTTGAAAATAGGATTTTCACACGTTTCTTGGAATATCCTAGTGGTCCAGGTCATCCGGACTTTAGCTGTGAATTCTTGAGAATGTTTAATATTCATCCCTCGTCTTGGGATATCTAAATTAAGCCTAACCACTTCCAGAGGAGAATCATAAAAGTTAGAGTATCTCAGAATATGGTGAGGAACTTAAAACATATTTTAGGGTGTTTAAGTTGCAAGGGAGAGTCATTAATTTAAACATATTGAAGCGTGAAACAGGAATTAAACAGATCTTTTATAACGTATAAGAAGAAGAGCGACTGAAACATATTTAAGGGTGTTTAAGCTGAAAGGGAGAATCATTAATTTAAATATATTGAGGCGTGAAACAGGAATTACACAGTTCTTTTGTAACATGTAAAAGAAAAAAGGGCAACTGAAACATATTTAGGGTGTTTAAGTTGAAAGGGAAAATTCTTATTTTAATATATTGAAGCGTGAAATATGA
>NC_090740.1:8615098-8625297 GCF_036898095.1 Palaemon carinicauda | reverse complement strand
AATTAAGTTTTCTTATCCATAAATGTTCGACTTTGTTCTTTTCGTATTAATGCAAATAGGAGATATTTGTTTCAATCTTGTTGCGCTTCTTAAATTATCTTATTTTTCTTTGTTTCCTTTCCTCAATGAGCTATTTTCCATGTTGGAGCCCCTTGGCTTATAGCATCCTGCTTTTCCAGCTAGGGTTGTAGCTTAGCAAGTAATAATAATAATAATAATAATAATAATAATAATAATAATAATAATAATAATATCCCTATTTTCTTCTGATTTCTCTTTATTTTCACTGCTGCTTTTTAATGCAAAGGTTTAAAGGCCGCTCATGAATGGCAGGGACAAGGGTACAGTGACATTCCCCTATCAAGCAAGACAATGCCCTAGAGACTGACCATATTATATGATCAGCACCCAAGCCACTCTCCATCCAATCTAGGACCAAGGAGGGCCAGGCAGTGCCTGCTCATGGCTCAGCAGGTAGATCTATAGGCTCCCCCAAAGCCCCAATCCTTAGCTCACATGGATGTCGAGGTTACAGCGACCAAAGAAACTATCGAGTTTGAGTAGAACACGAACCCCAGTCTGGCAATCACCAGTTAAGCTTACGTTAATGTGGTGAAAGGGTTTGTGAATCACCATGATCAGCAAAGCTGTACTAGTCAGGGTCACCCATACTAGGTGAGTTTTCTATGAGAGATCAAACTGAAGTCTCCCACCATCACCAATCCACAATGGTCAGCGTGATGATGAAAACTGGCCAAACCCCAGACATGAATACGGACATGTCTGATGCCTTTGCCTGCAGTGGACCAGACATGGCTGCATTTTTGTTGTTGTTGTTGTTGTTATTTGCAATACTATGATGATGAAAACTGATCAAACCTCAATCATGAATAAGGATATGTCTGAGGCCTTTGCCCTACAGTGGACTAGAAATAGCTGCATTTGTTGTTGTTATTGTTGTTGTTGTTGTTTTCTTATTGTTGTTGTTTTTGTTGTTATTTGTAATAATAACCTATCAATCAAACATCCGTAGGGCTAAAAGCTAATCAAACGAAGAGAAAAATCGTGTGATTAAACAAAATTGCAAATCGTCAGTTCGTTTACATCGAAAATTAGTGTTTGATTTCATTAACTCGTTTCCTTTGATAACAAATTTCCAATTAGTGATTCGATGATGTTTATTGACATTTAAGATAAATAGTTTTGGACGCCATCATCAATATCAATATTTTTTTTAGGAAGTTTGTGGTCTTTTTGTGGTATACTTTCTGTGAAGTTATTATATTTGTTTAACAGTTCTAAGTTAATTATAGTTATCTTTTTTAGTGAGGCAGATTGGCACCGACTCGCAGGGATGCCCTTTTAGCTTGGAAAAGTTTCCTGATAGCTGACTGGTCGGAAGTGTTCAGACAAGAATACTTTCCCCGAATCTGCTATCAGGAAACTTTTCCGAGCTAGAAGGGCACCCTTGCGATTCAGGGCAAATCTGCCTAAATAAAAAAAAATGACTATAGTGAATACTATTTTAAAAGTTTAAACTTGCAACAAAGGTTTTTATGTTGGACTGGATGACATAAGTCTTTTTATAGTATATATATGAAATATCCCTTCTAATTGTTCATTCTTTCTTAAAGGATTTATTTATTTCCTTATTTCCTTTCCTCACTGGGCTACTTAACCTGTTGGAGCCCTTGGGCTTATAGCATTTTGCTTTTCCAACGAGGGTTGTAGCTAATAATAATAATAATAATAATAATAATGATAATAATAATAATAATAATAATAATAATAATAATAATAATAATATAATAATAATAATAATAATAATGATATCCATTATTGTGAAACTAACACGGATGGGAAAAGAGAATAAAATTACCAGTAATTTCCAACCGCTTTATAACCCATTGGTCCAGTCCAAAGTGAGAGAGATGATAAAAAAAGCTCTTAGTTGGTTTAAGCAACTACACTGGACACACCAATATTTTGTGCCTGGAAAAAATAAAAATTTTCTTCTTTTATTTAGTTGCCTTTTTCCCATTTGTACGTGGCAAGCAAGGTTGCCTTCTTTTTGGAGGACTTTGCTTTGTCATTGGGGTAGGTCGTAGTCCCGATCGGCTGCCCTGCCTGACATCGCCTAGACACCAGTAGCATGTGTTAATGTGTTGTACCATTTACCAGCCTCATTCCTCCTAGCAAGCAAGGAGTCCTGGCAATAATTCCGATTGGCTACCCTGCCTGACATCCCTTAGCCCTGGTAGTGTATGTTCAAGTGTTGTACCAGCCATAAGCATCATGCCTCCTAGCAAGCTAGGAGTCCTGGCAATAATTCCTATCGGCTGCCCTGCCTGACATCCCTTAGCCCTGGTAGCGTATGTTCAAGTGTTGTACCAGCCATAAGCGTCATGCCTCCTAGCAAGCTAGGAGTCCTGGCAATAATTCCTATCGGCTGCCCTGCCTGACATCACCTAGAAACTGTTAGTGTATGTTCAAATGTTGTACCCGCCATCAGCGTCCTTCCTACCAGCAAGCGAAGAGTTCTTGTAATAATTCCGATCAGCTGCCCTGCCTGACATCGCCTAGACCCCAGTAGCGTATGTTCAAGTGTTGTACCAGCCACCAGCGTCCTTCCTACCAGCAAGCGAGTAGTCATTTCAATAATTTCCAATCGGCTGCCCTGCCTGACATCACCTAGACCCAAGTAGCGTATGTTCAACTGTTGTACCAGCCATAAGCGTCCTTCCTACCAGCATATGAGGAGTCCTTGCAAAAATTCCGATCAGCTGTCCTGCTTTACATCGCCTAGAAACCGGTAGCATGTGTTCATGTGTTGTAGCAGCCATCAACGTCCTTCCTACCAGCATATGAGGAGTCCTTGCAATAATTCCGATCAGCTGCCCTGCTTAACATCGCCTAGAAACCGGTAGCGTATGTTCATGGTTTGTACCAGCCATCAGCGTCCTTCCTCCCAGCTAGCGAAGATTCCAGGCACTAATTTCCAACCGCTTTGTATCCCATTGGTCCAATCCAGAATCAGAGAGGTTCTAACAAAAGGCTTTATTTAGTTCAAGCACCTCAACTGGACCCACACACATAAACACACACACACACACCACCGTCCTCTTGTGACCTTTTCAAAGAAAGGGGCTTCTCTTTGTCGATCAACAGCCAGAAGAGGATTGGCTACTTCAAAGGTATTTTCTCAATTAAAGCCTGAGTGCGCAAACAGGGAGTTCAGAGGAAATTTTCACAGTATAGACCCCTTTTTGTATTTACACCTTTATGTATATATATATATATATATATATACACTAAATTTTTAATGGTGTCTTTTGAGATTAAGGAAATTAGTCATTAGTTGAAAATTCCATGAAACTTCATCATCATAAGAGAGTAAATTATTCAACAGTAATGCCTTACTTAATTACAGTCCATCAGTATTATCCCAACACGATACATAGAAAGAAAATATTAATCATACGTCAATTATAATCTAAGCACATTCACACATATGAACAGACTCGCACATACGAACATACTCAGACATACGAACAGACTCATTTTTACGCCCACATACATAGAGACTTAAACGCACGAGCAAAGAAACCCTCCAAAAGCATTTTTTTACATTTCTCATGTCCATTGAGACAAGAGCGAGAGATCACTTTTGCGAACAATGCCATTCTCAAAGAATCGTCGAAAGTTTTGTTGCGAAGAAAAGGAAATGTTGCAACTCACATCCTTCCGGAAGACTTCACAGATCAAAAGGAGGCGCAACAATTATGTGTTGATGCAAATATGAAAATATTTATGGCCTTCGGATGAGATATTCAAAACCTCGTATTAAGGTAAAATCTCAGAAGAGATAGAATGGAAGTTACCATGCATGGAAGGAATGTAGAATATTATAGAATATTAGTGCACACGAGGCGTCAAAAATGACGGCTTAATAATTAGATAGACGTACATACTCATGCACACATTCACATACAGAGATTCCACCCTTCCCACCCAATCCCCCTTTCCTAACTACAATATTCTAGTTTGGGTAATTTGTGGGAGACTGTGGTTTCCGAGTGTACCTCTAGGAGAACCCATCTCTCCATGGTATGACTACTTCCGCTCCCCCTACTATACCTACTATAAAGATAGGGAGAGACAGAGTAGCATTACGTCTATCAATGCCACTGAGCATATATATATATAGATATATATATATATATATATATATCATCTCTTCCTACACTTATTGACGCAAAGGACCTCTGTTAGAATTAGCCTGTCGTCTCTATCCTGAGCTTTTAATTCGATGCTTCTTCATTTATACACACATTATATATATATATATATATATATATGTGTGTGTGTGTGTGTGTGTGTGTGTACGTGTGTGTGTGTGTAGCTCATGCACGTGTCCATTAGACTGTCATTAAATTCTACTCCATTTTTCCTTTTATTTTCGCGATTTGATTATTTCTTTCGTTGAAAAATTTGAAAAGAATTTCGTTTCCGTTCCAGCTGTAAAAGAAAAGTATTGTTCCCTGAGAATTGGTATTTTATTCTCACTAAATGTATTACTCCACCAATTTCTTTTCATTTCTGTGTGCGACAGAGAGAGAGAGAGAGAGAGAGAGAGAGAGAGAGAGAGATAGTAATTATTCCCTAGCCCTTTTTGTATATACATTATTATTCATCAAATGATAGTGTAAAAGGCTTGTTTTAATATTGTTAAGTCAAACTAATAGCGATTTCGTGAATAATAATTATCATAAATTATGTGATACGAAAGGTATTAGTGTAAAAAGATAGAAAAAAAAATAAATATCTACATCTACATCTACCCTATATGATAGAGAGCAAGTGTCTGTATACATACATACATACATACGTATATATAAATAAATATATATATATATATATATATATATATATATATTTACACACCTAGGTTGTAATGTGTGCAACCTCACCATCCTTATGAGCTGATGCTTTGAAGGTTAGGGGGAGACTATAGCTCTGCCTGCTGAGTCATCAGTGGCCATTGCCTACGCCCCCTGGTGCTAGGTTGGGTGGTGAAGGGGTTTGGGCGATGATCTTATGGATATATGATCAATCTCTAAGGCATTATCTAGCTAGGGCATTGTCACTGTTCCTTGCATCTGCCATTCATGATTGGCCTTTAAACCTTTAAACTCTATGTATTCTGTAGATCCATTCTCAGAGTTTAAAGTGAATAAACGTTTATAGCCAACGCTTGTAAGTCACACAAGCTCTCAAACGTTTACAACTAACGTTTTTGAGTCATACAAGCTCTCAAACGTTCACAGCTATCGTTTGTAAGTCACACAAGCTCTCAAACGTTTACAGCTAACGCTTGTAAGTCACATAAGCTCTTAATCGTTTACAGCTAACGCTTGTAAGTCACACAAGCTCTCAAACGTTTACAGCTAACATTTGTAAGTCACGCAAGCTCTTAAACGTTTACAGCTAACATTTGTAAGTCACACAAGTTCTCAAACGTTTTACAGCTAACATTTGTAAGTCATAAAAGTTCTCAAACGTTTACAGCTAACATTTGTAAGTCACACAAGCTCTCAAACGTTCACAGCTAACGTTTGTAGTTCACACAAGCTCTCAAACATTTACAGCTAACGTTTGTAAGTCACACAAGCTCTCAAATGTTTACAGCTAACGTTTATAAGTCACACAAGCTCTCAAACGTTTACAGCTAACGTTTGTAAGTCACACAAGCCCTCGTCCAAAATCCCCCAGATAAAAAGAGCAAAGAGTTGTCAAAATTGTATTTTTTTTTCAAAGTTTGGAAAAAGCTGCCATCGTGTTGATGATCAAAGCCAGCATCCCTACTGTAAACAAGTGGGGGTATATCGACAAAACGATCAGGGGAGAGAGAGAGAGAGAGAGAGAGAGAGAGAGAGAGAGAGAGGAATGCCTCGTTTCAAAGTGACATCTGGCAGAAGCTGTGTTTTTTTGTTATAAAAAGTTCCCATGCGATGTACAACAAGCTTTTGAGTAGCTTTACTGTGACGTAGAAAATGTGACCTTTTTTTTTATTTTTTCGTCGCTCTGTTGGTACGAAAAATACCATTGAGTTGGTTATTCAAATATATACAAATGCTTTGAAATATATGGACTTGATACAAAAAGGTTTAAAGGATTAAACTCCGCTCATGAATGGCAGAGGCAAGGGACAGTGACATTGACCAATCAAGCAGGTCAATGCCGTTGAGACTGATCACATATATATATATATATATATACATACATAGGCCTATACATATTTATGTATATATATATATATATATATATAATTTATGCATATATATATATATATATACATATATTATATATATATGTATGTATTTATATATATATTTATATATATATATATATATATGTATATATATATATATATATATACATATATATATATATATATATATGTGTGTGTTTTAGACGTTGACAGATAGAAATTAATTGAACTGTAAATTGAGAGAACGATATAGTCACTATTCTATCTTTAAAGGTGTCAGGATAATCGCCTAGTATCAACGTATCACTACACAAGGAAATTCAAGGAGAGAGAGAGAGAGAGAGAGAGAGAGAGAGAGAGAGAGAGTATTTTGAAAAGGTATGCTTATACATTGCAAAAAACTCGAGTTTATTTTTATTTGTATGCTGGAAGGAAAATGGTATATATTTATTTTCTTCTTTCCTTTCCTTACTGGGCTGTTTTTCGTTGTTGAAGTCCTTGGGCTTATAGCATCTTGCTTTTCCAATTAAGGTTGTAGCTTCGTTTGTCATAATAATAATGATAATAATAATAATAATAATAATAATAAAATTAATTATAAAAGTAATAATAATAATAATAATACTAATAATAATAATAATAATAATAATAATAATAATAATAATAATAATAATAATAATAATAATAATAATAATAAATCCTTCAACCACAAACCTTTTTTCATAGTCTATTATATAAATTTTACTCTTAGTAACAAGGTAAAAAGAATCTCACATATAAAAAATGTAATGCTCTTAAAACTGTTTTTCCATAATGAGAACTAGATACCTAAAAAAAAAAAAAGAATACAAAATCAATCGAAATACAGCAGATTTTGAAATTACAAAACGTTATTCCCCACTACACCGGACACTCTCCTCCCGTCGGCTTTGTCACAGTTCATGGAAGTGTAATCCTGGAATATCCTGGAATATCCAGTGGACCAGGTGGTCAGATGAAATATTCTCCCAAAAGCCTAAAAGCCTCAAAGAGAGAGAAGATTTCTGCTTTAGAGGAAGCAGCATTTCTGACCTGTAATAGTACAGAGTTTACCTTTGGGCTAAGCTGGTTGAGTTTGTATGTATATATATATATATATATATATGTATATATATATATATATATATTTATATATATATATATATATATATTTCATATACTATATATATATCCATATATATAAATATATACATATATATATATATATATATATGTACATATATATACACAGTATATAAATGTATATATATATATATATATATATATATGTATATAAATATATATATGTGTGTATATTTATATATATGTATATATATACATATATATTTTATGCTATACATATATACAGTATATATAATTTTTATATATATATATATATATATATATAAATATGTACAATGTATATATATATATATATATATACATATAAATATGTATAATGTATATATATATATATATATATATATTAATATATATATATATATATATAAATATGTATAATGTATATATATATATATATATATATACATATATGATAAATTTTGCATATTTAGACGTGTTTCTCATATTCAAATAAGCCATATATATTTTTGATACATTAATGTCTGGATTCTCTTAACGACCTCGGGATCAGAGCCAAGTGCTTAGTCACTGTCTATACAAGCTTGCCGACCAGGGTTCGATTCCCGGCCGGACCCAAGCTCTTGTCTTTGTGTGATTTCGCCTGGGGCTCTGATCCCGAGGTCGTTAAGAGAATCCAGACATTAATGTATCAAAAATATATATGGCTTATTTGAATATATATATATATATATATATATATATATATATCTTTCTGAGTGGCTATAGATTAACATATCGAAAGGATTTCGTATATTGCCATGATCAACAATAGCTGTACTAGTTAGGATCACCCATTCTAGGTTGGTTTGCTGTGAGCAATCAGAAAAGAGTCTCCCACCATCACTAATCCGCAGTTGCCCAGCGTGGTGATGAAAACTGGCCAAACCTCAGGCAGGAATAAGAGTTTGTGTGAGGCCTTTGTCCTGCAGTGAACTAGAAATGGTTGCATTTATTTATTATTATTATTATTATTATTATTACATGTAACAGGGCACAGTTTATAGAGCATTGATATCTATAATTAGGCTTATGATTATTTAACATTGCATTTGCTCCGGATATGAAGATATTTGGGTTAAATTGGGGTTTTTAACTCTTTGGCTGAGTTCCAACTCTTTGCTTTCAGAATATTGGAATCTGCTCCATATATTTTTTAATACATATTATCTGTATCTTACATATAAATACCATAGCCTGGAGACTAAAAATCATAGGAAAATTAGTATTATTGGAATTATGATTTTTATGAATTAATTAAATAAAATTAACATAGAAATCTGTTCTAGTAGTCACACACTTCTCCAAATTTGAAAAAAAATCCGAGTGTTTTCACTTCTTGACAAAAGATGGCATCACACGTCCCTTGTTCCATTCACGTGAATGATTCTCTCTAATTGGAAAGGGTGATAGATTGATACTTATGTAGAAAATATGTGTGGCAGGTAAAAATTATATTAAACTCAAATCAAGTAGCGTAATTCTACTGTAGGCTCTTTTTAAACCAAAATGACGTCATGGAAGGTTCCAGAATGCAAGGATTAAAGAGCTCTACACATTGGTTCTTTTCATGGCCAATAGATGGCCTTAGCAGAGAGTACTAAATTGCTAATTATCCCCATTATCCACTCATTATAATTTTTATTGCTTCGTTTTTTGTTGCTATTTAGGCACAAAATTCCTATAAAACCGACGCACGTGAACTTGATGTTTTTTGCTGTCTGGTGACAACTCAATTCTTAGAAAGTTGCAAATGTCACAATAAATATCACAGAAATATTTACTTAGCAAACAATCGTTAGTTCAATTACATTTGGGGGTAAGGGGGCTGCCAGAAATGCCACATGTATTGAAATCAGTAAGACAATCAAGTAATTGCATAGTTATTTTATGTTATTTTCTATTACCATTAGTGAAATAAAAATATAATTAATATGTTTCATGGTATGGTATGAATTGTTTGTAAAAACTAAGTAGAATAACAATACCGTTAAATTGAGAAAGGCATAATAACGCAGACTCCTCTAGATACCCCCAAATTCCAAACAAGTTTTACTTTACCGCCAATAGATGGCATCAGAGGCACCTTGTCCCAACTAATATAGTCAATTATTTGAAGACCACGTGTGTCCAAAAAAGTGCTAGGAATGTAGAGGCTAGAGAATTGGTAGTTGGTAAATTGTCCAACGATCGTTCCCTTATTAGGCATGGATATTTTTATGAGAAAATTGTATGAATTTTTCATATACTATCGGAAGTAACCTCAGTTTACTAAAGAAAGTGTTTAGTATTGCCTTTCTTCATCAGAACACATGGATATAGAATCATATCCCTGTACCAGTGACCAAAGTAACAATCATCAACTTAGTTGAGGTTGGAGGGACGAGTTTGGGACAGCGCTGCCAAATGGAAATTCCATGAACGGAGAATATCTTTATTCATTACAGATTCAAATCATTTAGGGAGTAATAGTTATATGCTAGAAGCTGCATGACTATCTTGTAATTTGATGTTCTTATAATCAGCGTAATCAACATAGACAAATCGAATAAAGAAAAAGAAAATCGTCACATTTCTGTGTCTTCGTCAACGCCTGACTGTGTTACGTCATCCTCCTTCGAATTCGTGTTTGTTAACAAGGGCGTTCCAGAGTGTAAATCAGTTATAGAATGAACCTTATCATCATCACTTTAGGAAATGTATGCATATCTGTAAAGCTGTTTCTTGGTTAATTATAGGTTAAAACAGTCCATTAAGTATTTACATATAT
>NC_090740.1:8597598-8605098 GCF_036898095.1 Palaemon carinicauda | reverse complement strand
AATTACTAAAATTATCATCATTATCATATTTATTTATATTATTATTATTGAAATTATTGAAATTTTTACCATTATTAAAAATTGACATAACTATCGATTTTCATCTTAGTTTTATCTACGTTAATGGATTATAGACACATACACATACACACAAACACACACATTACTATTATTATCATCATTAATTGCTCATATACAAATCTAGATGGAAGAGCTTGATGCTATAAGCCCAGGGGCCCCAACAGGGAAATTATCCCAGTAAGGAAAGGAAACGAGGAAAAGTTAAATATCTCAAGAACAGTAATATTAAAATAAAGATCTCGTATATAAACTATTAAAACTTTAACAAAACAAGAGGAAGAGAAATACTGTAAGATAGAATAGTGCGCCCCGAGTGTACCCTCAAACAAGAGAACTCTAACCCAAGACAATAGAAGACCATGGTACAGAGGCTATGGCACTATCCAAGACTGGAGCACAATAGTTTGATTTGGAGTGCCCTTCTCCTATAGGAGCTGCTTACCACA
Source organism: Palaemon carinicauda (assembly GCF_036898095.1). Taxonomy (NCBI): domain Eukaryota; kingdom Metazoa; phylum Arthropoda; class Malacostraca; order Decapoda; family Palaemonidae; genus Palaemon; species Palaemon carinicauda. Next base: position 8,604,571 of record NC_090740.1, on the reverse strand, counting down.
GCTAAAGAGTCTCTTCTACCCTTACCAAGAGGAAAGTGGCCACTGAACAATTACAGTACAGTAACCTCTTGGGTGAAGAAGAATTGTTTGGTAATCTTAGTGTTGTCAGGTGTATGAGGACAGACGAGAATCTGTAAAGAAAAGGCCAAACTATTCGGTGTGTGTGTGTAGGCAAAGGGAAAATGAACCGTAACACGAGAGAAGGATGCAATGTAGTACTCTCTGGCCAGTCAAAGGACCATATAACTCTCGACCGGTAGTATCTCAACGAGAGGCTGGTGCCCTGGCCAACCTACTACCCATTAAACACACACAGGCACTAAAGTCATCCAGGTCGTTATCTCTGAAGTCGTCCAGGTCATCTCGGAGTCGTTGATTCTTACACTCTTGCACGGTGGCTGTTTGACAGCCAAGACCGAAAAATGCAATCTCAGCAAAAAGTTTAGCTTTCTCTTCACTCTGGAAAAGACTTCAAGTAATTAATGGCACGTTCAATGTGCTATAAACATCAAAGAGTCTGTTTAATGTCTTTGTCGTTGCTAGGAGTTCTTGGAGCGTGTTGGCAGGATAAACAAATTATTAAATGAAGAAGGAATTTTTTTCGAGAAAACTTTTGAAGAATTAGCAAACAAAAGTTACTTCTCTGTTAAAAGTAGATGAAAGCAGGAATCTCTTAGAGGTCATTTACTATTCTTCAGGGACTGAAATTGTGCTGCTTTAGAAAGCAAAAAAAAAAAAAAAAAAAAAAATAGTGTGGAAATATTTTGCCTTTTCATAAGCAAGATTATTTTAGAATAATTTGTGTATTTTGAAGTATTTTAAAAATAATGATTTTAAGGATTTTAATATTGATAATAATTTCAAATTATTATTATTATTATTATTATTATTATTATTATTATTATTATTACGAGGTGAACTACAAATCTAGTTGGAAAAGCAGGATGCTATAAGCGCAATGGCTCCAACAGGGAAAAATAGCCCAGTGAGGAAAAAAACATATGGAAATAAACTATATGAGAATTAAATAAATAATAATTATAATAATTGTTATTATTATTATTACTATTTTTATTATTATTATTACTATTATTATTATTATTATTATTATTATTATTATTATTATTATTATTATTATTATTGTAGTAGTAGTAGTAGTAGTAGTAGTAGTAGTAGTAGTAGTAACGCAGTTGTCATTAGCTATTGGTTGTGCATAACTATAATAAATAAAAAAAGGAAAACTATGACACAAAAAGTGTTTGCTAAATTGAACTAATTATGATTCAATATCAATATTATAAGAATTAAAAAATGCGGAAATGATAGGATACTAGTCTAGGATATATTCATTTGAGAGAGAGAGAGAGAGAGAGAGAGAGAGAGAGAGAGGAGGGGGGGAGTTAACAGGATTTTGGATATCTCAAAGACATTTAGTCCATCCGGGGAGACTCCATTTGCTCTTGGGTAGAACAATTTGGCTTGGACGTTTAACGATTTTATGATCTCGTCTAACTTGTTCTTGAACTCGTTTACCGTGTTACTGTATACTACATCTGCTGTATGTCTGTTTCGTGTATTTACTATTTTGTATATAAATAAATTCCCACATTGAGTGGTGTATCTTTTCCAATCGAGTTCATAGCCGTTAATTCTGGACTGATTTGTGCTAAGCGTGAATAGATTGTTGTAATCTACATTTGTTATTCCTTTAAGAATTTTGAATGCCTCCATTAACTGTCCCCTTAGTGAAGTTTGTAGATCAAATAAGTTCAAATGTTCCATCCTCCGTCTTTATCCAAATTGCCTTAGTGTTGGAACAAGTTAGGTGGCCCTAGCTTTTCTGCTTCCAGTCAATCTATATCCTTCTGAATACTTGAAGCCCAGAATTGGACTACTTATTCTAGAAGGCGTCTTACTAGTAATGTGTAGAGCTGTAGTACAGTGTCTTTGTTTCGGTATTTGAATTGTCTCTGTATGTACTATTAGTTTCTGAGAGAGAGAGAGAGAGAGAGAGAGAGAGAGAGAGAGAGAGAGAGAAAGACCTAATATATACAAATGACCTGATGGTAAGAATCCCTTTCTTAACACTATTATGAATTCCTTCGCAGATTACCTTTCCCTCCTTCCTCCAATACCTTCAATTACCCGGACGAAACATCGTTACCAAAGACCCTATGAGGTTCGCCATCGCCGGGAAATTGGGTTGAAATAGATGACTTGTGTCGATTATACGAGGACCTTCCGTTCCTTTGCTATTTAGGCTCTCGCAGAATGGGCTATTCTGGTAGGAGGAGATATAAACTTTTTTGTTTTTTTTTTTCAGGAGTTATATGACCAATGCTTATCTTGATTAGCATCTCTTCTTTTCTCGACTTGTTTGTATGTATATATGTATGTATGTATGAATGTATGTATGTATATGCACATTATATATATACTTATATATACACATCATGATTTTTATTATTATTATTATTATTATTATCATTATTATTATTAATATTATTATTATTATTATTATTGTTGTTATTATTATTATTATTATTATTATTATTATTATTATTATTCGAGTAGTAGCCTAGTTTATCAAAAATTTCACCAAAACTCAAAAATAATCAAATTGGAAAATATATCCACAAAAACTATGAGATTAATACGTTTATCATTATCTAAAAAAATAATGTCTATGTTGGATTTATCTTTAAATCTTATTTTAGCAGAATTCAAATTTCACATAAAACGTTTTATATCTCAAAATGTACAGTTTAAAGACTTAAAAGCCGCTCATGAATGACAGAGGCAAGGGACAGTGACAGTGCCCTACACACTAACCATATATACGTATTATCAACGCTTAAGCCCCCTATCCACCCAAGCTAGGACCAGGGATGGTCAGACAATGGCTTCTAATGCCTCAGCTGGTAGACTTGTAGGCTCACCCAAATCCCCCCATCCTTAGCTCACAAGGATGGTGAGGTTACAGACACTAAAAGAAGGGACTCTCATCTCCCGTCAGGCCATCACAACTCTCTCTCTCTCTCTCTCTCTCTCTCTCTCTCTCAAGTTCTTCTGGTCATGTTTAAGAATGAAACTTTATTAGTATTTAAAAACTGTATTATTTCTCTCTCTCTCTCTCTCTCTCTCTCTCTCTCTCTCTCTCTCTCCTGGTCATATTTAAGAATGAAACTTTATTAGTATTTGAAAGTAGTATTATTCTCTCTCTCTCTCTCTCTCTCTCTCTCTCTCTCTCTCTCACTGCTCACTAAGCATTTCAATCAGGGAGCTTGTTCCGAGCAAACACTCGCCCTCTGGGAACTTTTGTTTCATCCATTAGCAGCTAAAGTATCGGACTCTTAGGCAAACGGTTTCTTTTTCCTCCTGTTTCATCTCGAGTCTTCTGAAGTGTTTCGCTCTCCATTCAATTAGTAAGATACTTTGGATGAGCGAGATTTAATCTTCTCACTGAGGGATTTGAGAGGCAGTTTTTTAGACCCATTGTATCTCTTTGTGGACGTATATGCTTTTTTGATTGGTTCGAATAATTGTACAGTGAAAGGTAAGGTATTTGTATTATGGTGAATTCATATGTTTAATTATATAGCTTCATCTAATGTTATTAATTTTTAGAATAATAATAATAATAATAATAATAATAATAATAATAATAATAATAATAATAATAATAATAATAATAATAATAATAATAATTGATCAGTGAGAAAGGCAGTAGAATATATTTGAAAATAGCAGGCAATATTAGGTATTCTAACTCACGAATATTCAGCTAATCAATATCAAAGAGTTCATTATTATTATTATTATTATTATTATTATTATTATTATTATTATTATTATTACCTAAGCTACAACCCTAGTTGGAAAAGCAATATGCTATAAGCCCAAGGGCTCCAACAGGTAAAAAATACCCCATTGAGGAATGGAAATAAGCAAATAAATAAATGAGAAATAATGAACAATTAAAATAAAATATAACAAAACCAGTTACAACACAAAACAGATATTTCATATATAAACTATAAAAAGAGACTTATGTCAGCCTGTTCAACATAAAAACATTTTCTGCAAGTTTGAACTTTTGAAGTTCTACTGATTCAACTACCCGATTAGGAAGATCATTCCACAACTTAGCTACAGCTGGAATAAAACTTCTAGAATAATGTTTATTATAAAACATTGGCCGCAACTGGAATAAAACTTCTAGAATACTGTGTAGTATAAAACCTTGGTCACCGCTGGAAAAAAACTTCTAAAATACTGTGTAGTACAAAAACTTGGTCACAGTTGGAATAAAACTTCTAGAATACTGTGTAGTATAAAACCTTGGTCACAGCTGGAATAAAACTTCTAGAATACTGTGTAGTATAAAACCTTGGTCACAGCTGGAATAAAACTTCTAGAATACTGTGTAGTATAAAACCATGGTCAAAGCTGGAGTAAAACTTCTAGAATACTGTGTAGTATAAAAACCTTAGTCACAGCTGGAATAAAACTAGAATAGTGTGGAGTATAAAACCTTGGTCACAGCTGGAATAAAACTTCTAGAATACTGTGTAGTATAAAACCTTGGTCACAGCTAGAATAAAACTTCTAGAATACTGTGTAGTATAAAACCTTGGTCACAGCTGGAATAAAACTTCTAGAATACTGTGTAGTATAAAAGCTTGGTCACAGCTGGAATAAAACTTCTAGAATACTATGTAGTATAAAACCTTGGTGTCAGCTGGAATAAAACTTCTAGAATACTGTGTAGTAAAAAACCTTGGTCACAGCTGGAATAAAACTTCTAGAATACTGTGTAGTATAAAAACCTACCCAAATCTAGAATAAAACTAGAATTCTGTGTAGTATAAAATCTAGTTCTTCACCTAACAACACTTGCACCACAAACAAATGTAATGGACGAGATTTGGATTATTTCACGGAATAACAGAAAACTTATGATATATTCCAGGCTGTTTTTGGCTTTACCTTTGCTCATAATGTAATATCCATTGTGTGAAATGTGGCTCTGCACAAGATTAATGAAGCCGTGCAATTACAGGAATACCTTTCATACGTAAAGTAATGAAACATTTCATGTGGGTTTATTTTTCTTGTGGAAGATGTAAAAGTAAAATTAGTTAGCTTTCTTTTTTACCTACGCCAACGAAGTTGGAAGGAGGTTACGTTTTTCACCCGTTTGTTTGTTCGTATGTGTGTGTGTTTGTTTGTGAACAACTTCCTGGCCACAATTTTAATAGTAGAGTAATTAAACTTGCAGGGATTAACTGTTATGTAAAAAACTGGAAATCATTAAGTTTTGGAAGGTCATGGTTAAAGGTCAAGGTCATGGTCAAGCCAAATGTACAATTCACGTAATCAGCCATAAGTTTGGACATCGTTGTCACAGAGACTTCAAACATGGTTCATATTTGAGTGTATGAAAATCCACGCCAATTAATACAGGTTAGGGTCAAAGGGCAAGGTCAAGGTCGAACAAAAGGTCGAGCAATAATCTGGCCCTTGGAGGTGTATGCTCTATTGATTGCCCCTCTGGTTAAAATATGGATCACTACTTTTTTGGGACCTGGATTCTATTTCTTTTACGATTAAAAATATCTCCTACAGATATAATAGTTCTGTGTTCTTTGTCATTTGCGCCGTAGTAATTTCTGCAAAATAGATATATGATTTTATGATTTTAGTGGACGGATAGAAGCAGGTTATATCATTTTTTTTGGTGGATTTCTAAATCTTTATTAAAATCATTACAGATTTATTGAATTTTTTCTAATATATATATATATATATATATATATTTATATATACATATTTGTGTGTGTATGTGTGTGTACTGTATATATATATATATATATATACATATATATATATATATATATACATATATATATATATGTATACATATATATATATATATATATAGATATACATATATATACATATATATATGTATATATATATATATATATATATATTTGTATATATAGGCCTATGTATATATATACAGTATATATATAATATATGTATATATACAGTATATATAATATATGTATATATATATATATATATATATATATCCATTACAAGGTACATATTTACTGAAAACGGAATATCTATATTATCTCTGCAAAAATAATAGATTTATGGACCGAATTGAATAACATTAAACTACAGCAACCAGCTTGACTCATCCAGTATATTAGTATAGTATAATTGTACATGGTACTTACCACCAAGTATATAACAGGAACTTAGATAGTGAATGCTCTAGAATTATTATAACCATTTTCGATGATCACTAAGCCACGCCCTTCCTTGAATAATGACTTACCAAAAAAAAAAAAAAATAAAATAAAAATAAGAGAAAAAAAATCTATTATGGGTCTTTGTTAACATGAATTTTCATTTTTTTTCTCTCCTGTGTTATCATGAGCGTAACCTGACTTTAACTTATGGGTGTTTCACACGCTTAAATGTTATGTTTCTCTAATCTCCCCTATAAGATTAAAAGTAAGTGTGTGTTTATATATATATATATATATATATATATATTTATATATATATATATATACATATATATGTATATATATATATATATATATACTGTATATATTGATATTATTGTATGTATATAAATATATATAAATATATATATATGTATATATATATACATATATATATATATATATATATGTATATATTTTATATATATGAAAATACATACACACACACACACACACACATATATATATATATATATATAAATGAATATATATATATATATATATATATACAATATATATATATATATATATATAAATAAATGAATATATATATATATATATATACACACTTCTATTTGTCCAAACTGCCGATTTGCAGTTAGGAATGGGGAGAGAAATGAAAGGCTTGAATCTGTGTGTAGATATCTTTCTAAATATTTAGCTGTAAT
>NC_090740.1:8571605-8589105 GCF_036898095.1 Palaemon carinicauda | reverse complement strand
AGAGCAGAGAGAGAGAGAGAGAGAGAGGAGAGAGAGAGAGAGAGAGAGAGAGAGAGAGAGGAGAGAGAGAGAGAGAGAGAGAGAGAGAATGTGTTTAATAAGAAAGTTTGTTAACCTGTTAATGATGATTTTTTCATAGATTGTGCCGTAGTTATAAACATGCCACGCTATACTTAGATATATTAAAACCAAAAATACCGCTATTATTATTATTATTATTATTATTATTATTATTATTATTATTATTATAAGCTAAGTTACAACCCTAGTTGGAAAAGAAAGATGCTGTAAGCCCAAGGGCTCCAAGAGGGAAAAATAGCCCAGTGAGGAAAGGAAATAAGGAAATAAAATAAACGATATAAAAGCTAATGAACAACTAACATACCATATTTTAGAAACACTAATAACACTAAAACAGATTTTCATATATAAACTATAAAAAGACATATGTCAGCCTGTTCAACATAAGAACACTTGCTGCAAGTTTGAACTTTTGAAGTTCTACTGAACTTTTATGTCTGTTTGTCTAGGTATCATATTCTAGGTTTAGGAATATGGGCCTAACCCCTAACCATAAAAACATTATGAAAAACATCGTTTGACTAAATCAGAGTTGATATTTGGGAAAACCTTTATAGACACTATTCATGAAAAACAACATTTATTAAGATCTGTTACCTAATTTCTGTTTTACATTTCAATATACTAAATATAATGATACTCCAGTTCTACTTAAACACACTAGAAATATATTTCAATTGTTCTTTTTCTACCTGTATAAAAAGATCTGTTTTAATACATATTCCACGCTTCAACATATTAAGAATAATGATTCTTACTTTCAACTTAAACAACCTAAAATATGTTTCAGTTGCTCTTTTTCTTATACCTGTTGGAAAAGATCTGTTTAATTCATGTTTCACGCTTCAATATGTTTAAATTAATGACTCTCCCTTTCAATTTAAACAACCTAGAAATATATTTTAGTTCCTCTTTTTCTTATACCTAAAACCCTTTCACCCCAAAAAGGACGTACCGGTACGTTCTTGCAAACCACTGGTAATTACATGTTTTTATATATTTAGATAATTTTATGAAAAACTTCAGGCATTTTCCAAAAGAATGAGACCAACCTGACCTCTCTAGGACAAAAATTAAGCCTGTTAGAGCAATTTTAAAAAAATAGATAGCAAAATGTGCTCGAAATTTAACCTTATGGTGGGAGTAAAAGGGAAAGATCTGTTCAATTCAAGTTTCACACTTCAATATATCAAAATTAATGATTCTCCCTTTCAACTTAAACACCCTAAAATATGTTTCAGTTGCTCTTCTTCTTATACGTTATAAAAGATCTGTTTAATTCAAGCTTCACGCTTCAATATATTGAAATTAATGACTCTCCCTTTCAACTTTAACAACCTAAAATATGTTTAAGCTCCTCTTTTTCTTACACCTGTTAAAAAATATCTGTTTTATTCATGTTTCACACTTCAACATATTAAAATTAATGATTCTACCTTTCAACTTTAACACCCTAAAATATGTTCCAGTTCTCTTTTTCTTATACCTGTTAAAAAGATCTGTTTTAATTCCTGTTTCACGCCTCAATATGTTTAAATTAATGACCTCTCCCTTTCAACTTAGACACCCTAAAATATGTATCAGTTGCTCTTTTTCTTATACATATTAAAAAATATCTGTTTAATTCCTGTTTCACGCTTCAATATGTTTAAATTAATGACTCTCACTTTCAATTTAAACAACCTAGAAATATATTTTAGTTGCTCTTTTTCTTATACCCAAAACCCTTTCACCCCCAAAAGGACGTACCGGTACGTTCTTGCAAAACACTGTTAATTACATGTTTTTTTATATATTTTGATAGTTTTATGAAAAACTTCAGGCATTTTACAAAAGAATGAGACCAACCTGACCTCTCTAGGACAAAAATTAAACCGTTTAGAGCAATTAAAAAAAAATATATATAGCAAAATATGCTCGAAATTTAACCTTATGGTGGGGGGTAAAAGGGAAAGATCTGTTTAATTCACGGTTTCACGCTTCAATATATCAAAATTAATGATTCTGCCTTTCAACTTAAACACCCTAAAATATGTTTCAGTTGCTCTTCCTTCTTATACGTTATAAAAGATCTGTTTAATTCACGTTTCACACTTCAACATATTGAAATTAATGAGTCTCCTTTCAACTTAAATAACCTAGAAATATATTTTAGTTGCTCTTTTTCTTATACCTATTAAAAGAGATCTGTTTAATTCAAGTTTCACGCTTCTATATATCAAAATTAATGATTCTCCTTTTCAGCTTAAACACCCTAAAATATGTTTCAGTTGCCCTTTTTCTTATACACGTTATAAAAGATCTGTTTAATTCAAGTTTCACGCTTCAATATATTGAAATTAATGAGTCTCCCCTTTCAGCTTAAACACCCTAAAATATGTTTTAAGTTCCTCACCATATTTTGAGACTTCATGTTTCACGCTTCAACATATTAAAATTAATGAGTCTCCCTTTCAACTTAAACACTCTAAAATATGTTTAAGTTCCTCACCATATTCTGAGATACTCTAACTTTTATGATTCTCCTCTGGAAGTGGTTAGGCTTAAATTTAGATATCCCAAGACGAGGGATGAATATTAAACCTTCTCAAGAATTCACAGCTAAAGTCCGGATGACCTGGACCTCTAGGATATTCCAAGAAACGTGTGAAAATCCTATTTTCAAAACTCCTGTAATAACTTTTGGGATATTTGATGTGGAGAGGTGTAACTGCGTCCTGGCAGTGCATAAATATTTGAGAGCTTAACTCCCAAGATGGGTTCAATATATTTAAGATCAAATGGAAGGCTAAACCGTTTCTATCTTTTTAACTTAGGTATTGAAAGTGAAGTTAAGAGAATTTATTCAATATTAAGTTTATGAATTCATCCAGAATTTCTTTGATATACCAAAATATAATCGTTTAAGGATATGAAGGTCCCAGTGGGTGTGAGCGCGGGCGTGGGGATTTACCTGCGGGCGTGTGGATGTCTCTGTGGGCGTGGGAAGATCCTTATTAGCTTGGAAAAGTCCTTATAGGCCTTATGAGGTTCCTGTGGGTGTGTAGAAGTCTCTGTGAGCATGTGAACGTCTCTGTGGGGATGGCTAGATCCTTGTGAGTGTGGAGAGGTCACTGTGGGAGTGGAGAAGCCCCTGTGGGCGTGTAGAGGTCCTTATGGGAGTACGGAGGTCCATATGGGCGTGGTTAGATACCTGAGTGGGTGGGGCGATTCCTATAGGCGTGGGAAGGTCCTAATGGGAGTAGGAGGTTTCCGTGGGTGCAGGAAGGTCCCTGTGGGTGCGGAGAGGTTCTTACGGGCGTGGAAAGGTCCTTGTGGTAGTGGGAAGGTCTATATGGGCGTGGTAAGATACCTGTGCGGATGGGGAGATCCATATAAGGGTGAGAAGGTCCTTATGTGGGTGTGAGGTTTCCGTGGGCGTAGGAAGGTCATTGTGGGCGTGGAGAGGTGTCTATAATGTAAGTTACAATTTGCTTGCGTGATATATATATATATATATATATATATATATATATATATATATATATATATATATATATATATGTATATATATATATATATATATATATATATATATATATATTAAAAAAAATTCAATAAATCTGTAATGATTTTAATAAAGATTTAGAAATCCACCAAAGAAAATGATATCACCTGCTTCTAACAGTCCACTAAAATCATAAAATCATATATCTATTTTGCAGAAATTACTACGGCGCAAATGACAAAGAACACAGAACTACTATATCTGTAGGAGATATTTCTAATCGTAAATGAAATAGAATCCAAGTCCCAAAAAGTAGTGATTCATATTTTAACTAGAGGGGCAATCAGTAGAGCATACACCTCTGTGGAACAGATTATTTCTCGACCTTTTGTTCGACCTTGACCTTGACCTTTGACCTTAACATGTATTAATTGGGGTGGATTTTCATACACTCAAATATGAACCATGTTTGAAGTCTCTGTGACAACGATGTCCAAACTTATGGCTGATTATGTGAATTGTACATTTGGCTTGACCATGACCTTGACCCTAAACCTTGTCCTTCCAAAATTTAATCATATCAAGGTTTTTACATAACAGTTAATCCTAGCAAGTTTAATTACTCTACGATTAAAATTATGGCCAGGATGCTGTTCACAAACACACACACAAACACACAAACAGGGGTGAAAACGTAAACTACATCCAACTTCGTTGGCGGAGGTAAATATGAACCAAGTTTGAAGTCTCTGTGTCAACGATGTTCAAACTTATGGCTGATTACGTGAATTTGATATTTTTCTTAACCTGACCTTGACCTTTAACCGTGACCTTCCAAAACTTAATGATTTCCAGTTTTTTACGTAACAGTTAATCCCTGCAAGTTTCATTGCTCTACTATTAAAATTGTGGCCAGGAAGTTGTTCACAAACAAACACACACACACGAACAAACAAATGGGTGAAAACGTAACCTCCTTCCGACTTCGTTAGCGTAGGTAAAAAGGAAAGCTAACCGATTTTACTTTCCCATCTTCCACAAAAAAAAAAAAAACAAACCCACATGAAATGTTTCATTACTTTACGTATGAAAGGTATTCCTGTCATTGCACGGCTTCATTAATCTTGTGCAAAGCCACATTTCACACAATGGATATTACATTATGAGCAAAGGGAAAGCCAAAAACAGCCTGGAATATATTATAAGTTTTCTGTTATTCCGTGAAATAATCCAGATCTCGTCCATTACATTTGTTTGTGGTGCAAGTGTTGTTAGGTGAATAGCTAGATTTTATACTACAGATTATTCTAGTTTTATTCCAGCTTTGGGTAGGTTTTTATACTACAGAGTATTCTAGACGTTTTATTCCAGCTGTGACCAAGGTTTTTTACTACACAGTATTCTAGAAGTTTTATTCCAGCTGACACCAAGGTTTTATACTACATAGTATTCTAGAAGTTTTATTCCAGCTGTGACCAAGCTTTTATACTACACAGTATTCCCGAAGTTTTATTCCAGCTGTGACCAAGTTTTTATACTACATAGTATTTTAGAAGTTTTATTCCAGATGTGACCAACTTTTGATACTACACATTATTCTAGAAGTTTTATGCCAGCCGTGACCAAGGTTTTATACTACACAGTATTTCAGAAGTTTTATTCCAGCTGTGACTAAGGTTTTATACTACACAGTATTCTAGAAGTTTTATTCTAACTGTGACTTAGTTTTTATACTACGCAGTATTCTAGAAGTTTTATTCCAGCTGTGACCAAGTTTTTATACTACACAGTATTCTGGAAGTTTTATTCCAACTGTGACCTAGTTTTTATACTACACAGTATTCTAGAAGTTTTATTCCAGCTGTGACCAAGTTTTTATACTACACAGTATTCTGGAAGTTTTATTCCAAATGTGACCTATTTTGTATACTACACAGTATTCCGGAAGTTTTATTCCAGCTGTGACCATGTTTTTATACTACACAGTATTCTGGAAGTTTTATTCCAACTGTGACCTAGTTTTTATACTACACAGTATTCTGGAAGTTTTATTCCAACTGTGACCTAGTTTTTATACTACACAGTATTCTAGAAGTTTTATTCCAACTGTGACCAAGTTTTTATACTACACAGTATTCTGCAAGTTTTATTCTAACTGTGACCTAGTTTTTATACTACGCAGTATTCTAGAAGTTTTATTCCAGCTGTAGCTAAGTTGTGGAATGATCTTCCTAATCGGGTAGTTGAATCAGTAGAATGTAAAAAGTTCAAACTTGCAGCAAATTTTTTTTATGTTGAACAATCTGACACAAGTCTCTTTTTATAGTTTTATATATGAAATATCTGTTTTGTGTTTTAGCTGTTATATTTTATATTTTATTCTAATTGCTCATTATTTTTTATTACATTTATTTATTTCCTTATTTCCTTTCCTCACTGGGCTACTTTTTCCCTGTTGGAGCCCTTGAGCTTATAGCATATTGCTTTTCCAACTAGGGCTGTAGCTTAGCTAATAATAATAATAATAATAATAATAATAATAATAATAATAATAATAATAATAATAATAATAAAAATAATAATAATAATAATAACAACAACAACAACAACAACAACAACAACAACAACAATAATAATAATAATAATAATAATAATAATAATAATAATAATAATAATAATAATGAACTCTTTGATTAGCTCAATATTCGGGAGTTAGAATACCTAATATTGCCTGCTATTTTCAAATAAATTTTACTGCCTTTCTCACTGATCTATCATTATCATTATTATTATTATTATTATTATTATTATTATTATTATTATTATTATTATTATTATTATTATTATTATTATTCTAGAAATTAATAACATTAGACAAAGGCTATATAATTAAACATATGAATTCACCATCATACAAACACCATAGCTTTCACTGTACAATTATTCGAACCAATCCAAAAAGCACATACGTAAACAAAGAGATACAATGGGTCTAAAAAGCTGCCTCTCAAATCCCTCAGTGAGAAGATTAAATTTCGCTCATCCAAAGTATCTTACTAATTGAATGGAGAGCGAAACACTTCAGAAGACTCGAGATGAAACAGGAGAGAAAAAAAGAAACAGTTTGCCTAAGAGTCCGATACTTTAGCTGCTAATGGATGAAACAAAAGTTCCCAGAGGGCGAGTGTTTGCTCGGAACAAGCTCCCTGATTGAAATGCTAAGTGAGCAGTGGGAAAGGAATAAGAGAGAGAGAGAGAGAGAGAGAGAGAGAGAGAGAGAGAGAGAGAGAGAGAGAGAGAGAGAGAGAGAGAGAGAGAGAGAGAGAGAGAATAATACTGCTTTCAAATACTAATAAAGTTTCATTCTTAAACATGACCAAAAGAACTTGAGAGAGAGAGAGAGAGAGAGAGAGAGAGAGAGAGAGAGAGAGAGAGAGAGAGAGAGAGAGAGAGAAATAATGCTACTTTCAAATACTAATAAAGTTTCATTCTTAAATATGACCAGAAGGACTTAAGGGAGAGAGAGAGAGAGAGAGAGAGAGAGAGAGAGAGAGAGAGAGAGAGAGAGAGAGAGAGAGAGAGAGAGAATAATGCTGCTTTCAAATGCTAATAGAGTTTCATTCTTAAACATGACCAGAAGAACTTGAGAGAGAGAGAGAGAGAGAGAGAGAGAGAGAGAGAGAGAGAGAGAGAGAGAGAGAGAGATTTATACTTCATAAAGCTGTGATGGGCTGACGGGAGATTAGAGTCCCTTCATGTAGTGTCTGTAACCTCACCAATCCTTGTGAGCTAAGGATGGGGGATTTGGGTGAGCCTATAGGTCTACCAACTGAGGTATCAGTAGCCATTGACTGGCTCTCCTTGGTCCTAGCTTGGGTGGAAAGGGGGTTTAGGTGCTGATAATATGTAAATATGGTTAGTCTCTATGGTATTGTCCTGCTTACTAGGGCACTGTCACTGTCCCTTGCCTCTGCCATTCATGGTCAGCCTTTAAACCTTTATATATATATATATATATATATATATATATATATATATATATATATATATATATATATATATATATACTGTGTATATATATATATATATATATATACTGTGTATATATATATATATATATATATATATATATATATATATATGTGTGTGTGTGTGTGTGTGTGTGTGTGTGTGTATAAAGCCAGACACTTATCCTTTATTATATAGGGCAGATTATTATTATAATTATTATTATTATTATTATTATTATTAGAGTAGTAGCTTAGTTTATCAAAAATGTTATCAAAACTTTCAAAAATAATCAAATTTAAAATTTATTCATAAAAACTATGATATTAATACGTTTATCTTTATCTAAAAAAATAATGTCTATGATTATTTTTTTTAAAAAACCTTATTTTAGTAAAATTATAATTTCTCTTAAAATTTTTTATGTATCAAATTCATAACTTAAATTTATCTTTATCAATGTATTATTTTTTGGTTGTAAAGAATATGCTTAAAATATTCTTTACTAAATTATTCATAGTAAACAATGCAAACACTTTCTTATTTCTATTTTCTAATAGGTTTTTAGTCATGTTTGTACCAGAATACTTTCTGTACTTTTCTTAAATAGTGTATTTATGATTGATATATTTCAGCGTTAATACTGATATTACAATATGTTATATTCTTTATTCCTTCCTTACACACTGTATATACAAATTTACATAGTAACATACAATTACTCGAAATATGAACTCTGAACAAAACTTAGATAAAGACAAAAATGTTATGATCTGAAAATTATAAAATGTCTTGACTTTAAATGTTAAATCTGAATAATCCTTAGATTAATGGAAAAGAATTAAAACTTACGAAAATTATACAATCACTTGTTTCACTTAAAATTAAATCTAAATACATGAAATATGTAGGTTTTTTGCGCACCGTTTTCCATTTTTAGAAAACTTTTTAAAGCTATCATTTGTGTAATTATTGTCAATAACATAACACCGATTTTATTCAATATGATTCATGTGTTTTATTCACTAATATCATGCAGATTCTCTTATTTTCATCAGTCTATTGTTCGTTTCTCTATAGTACGAGGTTATTTAAAAAGAAACCCTCCATCTCTTATTACATAAAGTTGTAATGAACTTATTTCCTAAGGCTTTAGTTTCTGATCCAAAAATTGAAAGCAGAATATTACAGGTATTTAATAAAACATTTATGTGTTACTTTACATGTTGATATTTGATTTTCAATTTCAGTAGAACATTACTTTAACAGAGTAACTAGGCTGCTTTAACTGTTGGAGCCCATGGTCTTGTATCGATCTGCTTTTCCAACTAGGATTGTATTTTGGCTAGTACAAATAACTATATAAATATATATATATATATATATATATATATATATATATATATATATATATATATATATATACATATATATATATATATATATATATATATATATATATATATATATATATATATATCTACATATATATATATATATATATATATATATATATATATATATATATACATATATATATATATATATATATATATATATATATATATATATATATATGTATAGCACTTATACATACATACATACAAACATACATACATACATACACAAAGAGGTACAGATGCTAATCAAGATAAGTATTGGTCATATAACTCCTGAAAAAAAAGAAGTGTATATCTCCTCCTACCAGAATAGCCCCTTCTGGGAGAGCCTAAATAGCAAAGGAACGGAAGGTCCTCGTAAAATCGACACAAGTCATCTATTTCAACCCAATTTCCCGGCGATGGCGAACCTCATAGGGTCTTTGGTAACGATGTTTCGTCCGGGTAATTGAAGGTATTGGAGGAAGGAGGGAAATGTAATCTTCCAAGGAATTCGTAATAGCGTTAAGGAAGGGATTCTTACCATCAGGTCATTTGTATATATTAGGTCTCTCTCTTTCTCTCTCTCTCTCTCTCTGTCTCTCTCTCTCTCTCTCTCTCTCTCTTCACGTAGCATCATATGAAAAAGGAAAAGAGAACAAACAGAAGAAAGGGCATCTCTCTCTCTCTCTCTCTCTCTCTCTCTCTCTCTCTCTCTCTCTCTCTCTCTCTCTCTCTCTCTCTCTCTCTCCACATACGCATCATATAAAAAGGTAAAGAAATACAGAAGAATAGTACTTTCTTAGAAGAAAAGCCCCTCTCTCTCTCTCTCTCTCTCTCTCTCTCTCTCTCTCTCTCTCTCTCTCTCTCTCTCTCTCTACATATACGCATCATATAAAAAATGAAAAGAAAACATACAGGAGAATGGTACTTTCTCAGAAGAAAGGCATCTCTCTCTCTCTCTCTCTCTCTCTCTCTCTCTCTCTCTCTCTCTCTCTCTCTCTCTCAGAGCATAAAGGCTGAAACGAATTCACAGAAACTAATTGGCTACATAAAGAGACAATTCAAATACAGAAACAAAGGCACTGTACTACAGCTGTAGAAATCACTAGTAAGAAGCCATCTAGAATAAGTAGTCCAATTCTGGGCTCCAAGTATTCAGAAGGATATAGATAGACTGGAAGCAGTACAAGCTAGGGCCACCAAACTAGTTCCAACAATAAGGCAATCTGGATATAGACGGAGATTGGAACGTTTGAACCTATTTGATCTACAAACTTCACTAAGGGGACAGTTAATAGAGGCATTTAAAATTCTTAAAGGAATAACAAATATAGATTACACCAATCTATTCACGCTTAGCATAAAACAGTTCCGATTCAACGGATACAAACTCGATTGGAAAAGATACACCACTCAATGTCGGAATTTATTTATATACAAAATAGCAAATACATGAAACAGACATACAGCAGATGTAGTAAACAGTAACACGGTAAACGAGTTCAAGAACAAGTTAGACGAGATCATAAAACCGCTAAACGTCCAAACCAAATTGTTCTACCCAAGAGCAAATGGAGTCTCCCCGGATGGACTAAAAAGTCTTTGAGATATCCAAAATCCTGTTAACTCTCTCTTTATGAGGGAAGAAGAAGAAGCCTGTAGGTAAACAACAATCTGTTGCGGCTTCTGTTCAATTTTGCTTATTTCTGGGGTCATAGCTGCAGTTTCGCCGAAAATATGTTGTGAGGTTTTCGGTGAATATGTGCCGTTAGTGCTGAAATAGGCATAGTGAATGTGGGTTACGTGACAGTGCAGTTATAAACCTTGGAAACTTTGTGATTTTCTCTAATTTCGAGTTGTGCCCCCCCCCCCTAGCCTGGCCTAGGTGGGGGAGTCTGAGCTAGACGGTGGCGACGGTGCTGCCATCTATTGACTCTTTTAGTGACTATTTTCAGTGTAACAGTATGGGGTCATACTCAACACCGTTTAGGAGAAAGGACTCCTTTGGGCTGCAGTTTACTGCACACCCTACTATGGATATTGTTAGCAAAATGTTGTTTGATAACATGAAATTGGTTCATAACTCAATTATAGGAGTTCAATTTATAAATAAAAACAGAGTAATTGTTAAAGTAGTACCAAACGTGTTTAATGATCTCATGGAAAATTATGAAGGCAAAGAGGTGTGTTCAGACCAGTTAGGAAATGTAAAGATAGTGAATCTTAGCTCCTCCATTACGTATGTTTCAATAAGGAATGCTCCTTTCGGATTCGCAGATGAAAAGCTGATCGAGGTTTTATCAAAATATGGAAAAGTGGAAGGAATCAGGGTAAACAGGTATGCTGACGGACCATTCAAAGGGCTATTGACTGGAGTCAGGACAGCCCGCATGAGACTAAAAGAGAATGTCCCATCATCAATTACGGTTTCAGGATTTACCTTGACCATCTTATATAATGGGCAGCCACGGACATGCTTTCGGTGTGGTGAAATAGGTCACTTAGCTAAAGACTGCAGTTACGAAGATGTGAGATATAAGTTTAAAGAAGGAGAGTTCCCTCACCTACCTACGGAAGGAAAGGATGAGACCAGCGTAAAAGCAAATGAGTTGCACAAAGGCAATGTAGAAGAGGCAACAGTTGAAGAAAGAGGAGATAACCAAAGTTATCAAAATACTGATATAGTGACCGAAGGTACGGATAAGGATAAAGGACCCAATTCAATAGAAGAACAGGATTTAGATTGCACAATAGAAGAAATTGTTAAGGATATCTCAAAAAATGATTCTGAGAAAGAAAAGGATGAAGGTGACTCGATAAAACTTGGGAAAGGCACATCAAAAAGGACTGCTGGAAGTGAGATAGGGAAAGAACCGGACGAGGAAATTGTATTGGGAGAACCTGTGGACTGCATAAGGGAAGAAAATGTTTATGGAAAACTGGAGAAAGGGGTAATCGGCAGTGGGCTAAATTATGGAGATGAAAGGGATCTTTTTGTGGACAACCTTGATTACGAGCAGGATGATGACGATGAAGGAATTAGGGTTTCCCAACCAATAGGTGTAAGTGAATTGCGTAGATCAAAAACAAAGGTTGAGATTCATAAAAATGTTAAAGAAAACGAGTTATCAACAGGAAATGAAGCAGCGAGTATAATAAAAGGTAATCAGGAGGGAAAAATGGATTGTGAGGAAACATATGAGTTGCTTACGGCCCAAAGAAAACTTTACAATACTGATTTGGAAATGGAAACATGGCATACGAAAACAGACTCTGGCAATAAACTCAAGATAACGTTGAAGAAAGACCAGTGCCAAAACATGGAAAGGACAAACCAGAATTTATCATCAGACGATGAAACAGGAAAGTGTACAAAGAAGCTTAAAGCAATTTAATCTTGTATTGTAAATGTATTTTACATAATATAAAAAATTCATTTCATCCACATTAAATGTAGCTACAGTTAACGTAAATGGACTTAATATGTTGAATAAGCAAATTAAAATAATAAACTTTATGTTTCTTTATAATCTAGATGTAATTTTCGTCCAAGAGCACAATATAAAAGGGGAAGGGAAATTGGAATATGTTGAAAAATACTGCAAAGTGTTGATTAATTATACACAAATTCTTAAGGGTGGAATAGCAATCTTTTTAAATAAAACATCTAATGTGGAAATTTTGAATTTTGAAAACGATACTGATGGCTATGTAATGAGTGTTAATTGTCGCTATTCAAACGTTACTGTTCAATTATTAAATGTTTATGCTCCAGCTGGGAATAGTAAGAGGAAAGAAAGGGAGAAATTGTTTAATACAGATATTTTATATTTCTTAAGGAACAATATAAGTAATATCATAATGGGGGGAGATTGGAATTCTATTACCTGTATGAGAGATTGTTCTAATTCCGATAGTGAACTTCTATCAAAGTCATTAGTAAACTTGAAAAGCAACTTGAAACTCATAGATGTTTGGAATTCATGTCATCACCAGGTGGAGTATACTTATGTTAGGGAGAATTATGGTTCAAGGCTGGATAGGTTTTATCTAAAAGATTTACATAACCATGTGGCAAATATTCAAAATATTCCTGTCAGCTGGACTGATCATTGTATTATAGTATTAGCTTTGAAATTAGAAAATGTAGCGTTGCCAGGTAAAGGGTACTGGAAACTTAATAGTAATATTCTAGATACAGATATTGTAAGAGACAATTTTCTTATGAATTGGAATAATATCAAGAGGAGCAAAGATAGAGTTGGAAATATTTTGTGTTGGTGGGAATATGCGAAAGCTCAACTGAAATCTTTCTTTATTACGTGTTCAAAGCAGATTAACCAAGCAAAATATGGGCTATTGAATTTACTGAACTACCAGTTGAAAGATGAAATAGGAAAAGGGGTATTGAATAAGGACAAGTTTTCGTTAGTGAACTCTTTGAAATTAAGAATAAATAGTATTCAAGACGAGATCTGTGAAGGAGTCAAAATTAGAGCAAAGGTGGATGATAAGTTAAAGGGTGAACAAGTTTCAGCGTACCTATTAGGGAGGGAGAAAAACTCTAAATCGTATGTAAATAAGATAAAGAGGGACGATGGTACCGAAATACTAAATCCCAAAGCTATTGCGTTAAATATAAGGGAATATTTTGAAAAACTTTTCAAAAAAGAGAAATGTCATAAGTCTTATCAAGACCTGTTTTTGAATCTAGTAGATAAAGTTATTGATGGGAATGAGAATGATATTTTAATCTCAGAAGTGACAGAGTCTGAAGTACTGAAAGCATTGAGAGGGATGAAGAACGGCAAAAGCCCGGGAATAGATGGTCTCACTGTTGAGTTTTACAAAAAGTTTTGGAAAGAAATAAAAAACGATTTTATGAGCTTAGTAAAGTTTATTTTTAAATATAAGACCATCTCTAAAATGAATAAAGGAATAATAACGCTTATACCGAAGGAAGGAGATTTAGGTTTTATTACAAACTGGAGGCCAATAACAATGCTAAACGTGGATTTTAAAATAATAGCGAAAATAATAACTAATAGGTTAAAGAATGTGTTACATTTAATTATTTCCCGCGAGCAGTTTAGTTGTGTTGATGATAGGTCAATTATCAACTTGAATTCCATCATGAGAGATATTATGATTTATGCAAATGATAATGATAAACAAGCTGCGATAATAAATTTAGACTGGTCTAAAGCTTTTGATCGTGTTGATCATGACTTTTTATATGCTATATTGAGCAACTTTGGTTTTGATCCTAGTTTCATTCAGCTAATACAAATGTTATATAAAGACGCTGAAAGTGTAGTATGCATAAATGGTAACATCTCTGATCCATTCCCTATAAAAAAATCGGTAAGGCAAGGGTGTCCATTATCCATGATTTTGTTTATTATCTACCAGGAACCCTTTTACAGGATGATGAAGATTAAGCTTGTAGACATGTCATTGAATTTGCCAAATAATTTAAAGGTTTCTGTTCTAGGATATGCTGATGATTCTGTTATCGTAGTTACTAGTGACAAAGGAATATTAGAATGTTTTAATATAATCACAGATTATGAAAAGGCAAGTGGTGCAAATTTAAACAGAAAGAAAACTTCAATTTTAGGCATTGGAAAATGGAGAAATAAATCAGAATGGCCAATAAATGGATGTCATTATCTTCATAACTCCTGTAAAATACTAGGTGTTTATCATAGTAATAATTATCAAGATAGTGTTAATCTAAATTGGAATAATCTAGAGAGTAAGATAAACAAAGTTATAGGTATATTTAGGAATAGGAAGCTGACTGTGTTTCAAAAATGTATTGTAATTAATTGTAAAATTTTAGCAAAAACGTGGTATGTGTCACATGTATATATAGTTCCACAGGATTGTGCCAAACGAATACAGAGGAGTTTATTTAAATATTTATGGAATGGAACCTGTGAACCCATTGCAAGAAACACCGTATTTTTACCAAGGGCAGAAGGAGGGCTAGGAATAATGAATATTGTACATAAATCGAAAGCTATTATGTTCAGAACTTTTAACAAGATTTCTATGAGTAAGTGTTATGGTTTCGAGATTATGTATTATTATTGTAAAATAAAAGCTAGTGTTTTAATGGAAGCTGACAAAACTTATAGAGATTGTACTATTTTTATCACATCATATTATAGTGAGATGATAGATGTTTTAAGGAAAGTATATAGTTTAAAGAATTATCCTAAGGTGTCTGTTAAAGAAATATACTGGTTACTAATGAACTGTAAAGACTATAAACCAAAGATAGAGTTATTGTACCCGCTTTTTAATTGGAAACAGATTTGGAAGCATGTAAATAATAAGTATATTGATAAGAACAGCAGAGATACAGTTTATAGATACGTTCATGAAATACTTAATACCAAAGATAGGCTTCATATGATGAAAATCTCGAATGAAGACAAATGTCTCTTTTGTGGATGTATTGAAAATAATATGCACATATTTTATTTTTGTCCCTCGTCAAAAAACATTCTGATTTGGTTAAAGTCAATACTAAATAGCTGTTGTAAAATTGAAACAGATAGTTTACTAAGAATTATTAAGTTAGATTTTAAGACACCATCGAAGAAAGACGAAAACACTGCAATGGTGTTACTATC
Organism: Palaemon carinicauda; assembly: GCF_036898095.1. Classification (NCBI taxonomy): domain Eukaryota; kingdom Metazoa; phylum Arthropoda; class Malacostraca; order Decapoda; family Palaemonidae; genus Palaemon; species Palaemon carinicauda. Next base: position 8,573,503 of record NC_090740.1, on the reverse strand, counting down.
AGATTTTGTAGCAGGAGTGTGGTTGGGTCGATCTTTGGGTCTTTTGGCAGACGACCCAAACCTAATAACTTATATAGTGAATAAAATGTCAAAAACCAAGTTTATATTGAGTAAAGTTTATGTGAATAAATTAGACAAGCTCTTTACCAAAGATTATGTACTTAATGCTATTGTAAAATAAAGAATAAAAAGAAATATAAGCTACTCTATAGGATATAAGGCTTACTTACTTTGTTATTTGTAAAGGATGTAATTTATTATTATTTTATATTGTATATATGAAGTCATTGTATTGATCCTTTTGTAAAATCTAATAATAAAAAGATAAAAAAAAAAACTCTCTCTCTCTCTCTCTCTCTCTCTCTCTCTCTCTCTCTCTCTCTCTCTCTCTCTCTCTCTCTCTCTCTCTCTCTCTCTCTCTCTCTCTCTCCAATCTATATATCCTGGACTAGAATCCTATCAATTCTGCATTTCTAATTTTCATAATATTAATTTCAAGGCTAAAAATAACAAATATTTCAATTTTGCAAAAATGCTTTGTGCCACAGTTTTTATTTTTTTTTTGTGCATGTTATTTTAGTTTGAAGTCAAAGGATCATCATATATAGTAATAGTTTTTTATTATAGTTGTGCACAACCAATAGCTAATGACGATTGCGTTACTACTACTACTACTACTACTACTACTACTACTACTACCACTACTACTACAATAATAATAATAATAATAATAATAATAATAATAATAATAATAATAATAATAACAATAATGATGATAATAATAATGATGATGATAATAATAATAATAATAATAATAACAATTATTATAACTAATATTTATTTACTCCTCATATAGTTTATTTATTTCCATATGTTTTTTTCCTCACTGGGCTATTTTTCCATGTTGGAGCCATTGTGCTTATAGCATCCTGCTTTTCCAACTAGATTTGTAGTTCGCCTGGTAATAATAATAATAATAATAATAATAATAATAATAATAATAATAATAATAATAATTTGAAATGATCATCATTATAAAAATCCTTAAAATCTTTATTTATAAAATACTTCAAAATACACAAATTATTCTAAGATAATCTTGCATATGAAAAGGCAAAACATTTCCACATTAACTTTTTTTTTTTTTTTTTTTTTTTTTTTTTTTTTTTTTTTTTTTTTTTTTTTGCTTTCTAAAGCAGCACAATTTCAGTCCCTGAAGAATACTAAATGACCTCTAAGAGATTCCTGCTTTCATCTAGTTTTAACAGAGAGTAACTTTTGTTTGCTAATCCTTCAAAAGTTTTCCCGAAAAAATTTCTTCTTCATTTAATAATTTGTTTATCCTGCCAACACGATCCAAGAACCCCTAGCAACGACAAAGACATTAAACAGACTCTTTGATGTTCATAGCACATTGAACGTGCCATTAATTACTTGAAGTCTTTTCCAGAGTGGAGAGAAAGCTAAACTTTTGGCTGAGATTGCATTTTTCGGTCTTGGCTGTCAAACAGCCACCGTGGAAGAGTGTAAGAATCAACGGCTCTGGGATGACCTCGACGACTTCAGAGATAACGACTTGGGTGACTTCAGTGCCTGTGGGTGTTTAATAGGTAGTAGGTTGGCCAGGGCACCAGCCTCCCATTGAGATACTACCGGTCGAGAGTTATATGGTCCTTTGACTACATTGCATCCTTCTCTCGTGTTACGGTTAATTTTCCCTTTGCCTACACACTCACACACCGAATAGTTTGGCCTTTTCTTTACAGATTCTTGTCTGTCCTCATACACCTGACAACACAAAGATTACCAAACAATTCTTCTTCACCCAAGGGGTTACTGTACTGTAATTGTTCAGTGGCTACTTTCCTCTTGGTAAGGGTAGAAGAGACTCTTAAGCT
>NC_090740.1:8559105-8561605 GCF_036898095.1 Palaemon carinicauda | reverse complement strand
AGAGAAATAATAGTATATAATAATCCAAGAGGAAGTAAAATACATTTCTAAATAGGTTTGCCACTTATTTGACTCATAGATTAAGAAAAAAGTGAAACCGAGTATTTTTTATATATTACAATGGATATTACATAAAAAAAGCATGGATATCAGATAATTATCAAATATTAAAGACAACATCATGATATATTACAGCGTAGATTTCCTAAAAAGCATGACTATCAAATACTTAACAAAATATAAAAGACACTATATTGAATAATAACTATAAAGTAAAAGACAATACCATTATATTATCTGAAAATGACGACAATCAGAGACATTGTAACTTGGGAGTCCTGAGAGTAAATAATTCACAACGTCCCTTCAATCGCTAGCAGTTTACCTTTCAATAAAGTCTCTGGGTCCTGCAATGACGGATCCCACAGGAGCCCCGAGCCCTTTGCTGAGACAAAGGCAGACCGAAGTGGCGTCTCTCACTAATCTGGCAGGAGGACTTGAAGGGCTACAGACGTGTTCATGAGACGAGGGCTACAGACGCGTTCATGAGACAAGGGCTACGGACGCGTTCATGAGATGAGGGCTACAGACGCGTTCATGAGACGAGGGCTACGGACGCGTTCATGAGACGAGGGCTACGGACGCGTTCATGAGACGAGGGCTACGGACGCGTTCATGAGACGAGGGCTACGGACGCGTTCATGAGACGAGCTGCGTCAATGTGAATTGGGATCCCAACTTCTCGACAGCACTTGCCTAACTATTAGAATCATCATATCATTATCATATTATCAGTATTATCAGTAATATCTTCTATATAAGTGTGGTTATTATTATTATTATTATTATTATTATTATTATTATTATTATTAGCCAAGTTAAAACCGTAGTTGGAAAAGTAGGATGCTATATGCACAAGGGCTCCAGAAGGCCAAAACTAACCCAGAGAGGGAAGACAACAAGGAAATAGATAAACTATATGCGAGATTAATGATAAATGTTCTATTATTAATGTTGTTGTCATTATTATTGTCATTATATTATTATTAGCTAATTCAACTCAAGTTGGAAAAGCAGAATGCTATAAGCCCAAGGGCTCCAACAGGGAAAAATACTCCAGTGAGGAAATAACACAATGAAATAAATAATCTATAAATGATAAGTGATGAGAAAAGTTATTATTATTATTATTATTATTATTATTATTATTATTATTATTATAAATTTTTGAGTCTTCCTCCTATATCTATGACATCCATCTACTTTTATGTAAATATAATGGAATAGACCCACCAAAACAAACACACATATACATACACACACACACACACACACACACACACATATATATATATATATATATATATATATATATATATATATATATATATATATATAAAAGGGGCGTAAGAGCGTTTTTCAGGTGGGGGGGGGGCGGCTAAAGTTTGAAAAAGTCTCTGACGGTGTGGAGTCAAATGGATTGACTTCAAGTCTAAGGGAATAGGTTCGAATCCTTGCTCAGCCAAAAGCATGTTGTGGCCTGATTGGTAACGTCTCTGCCTGGTGTTTGCCAGACGGGGGTTCAAGTCCCGCTCAGACTCGTTAGTGCCTTTAATGTCTGCAGCCTTACCATCCTTGTGAGCTAAGGTTGGAGGGTTTGGGGGAGCCTATAGGTCTATGTGCTGAGTCATCAGCAGCCACAGCCTGGCCCTCCCTGGTCCTAGCTTGGGTGGAGAGGAGGCTTGGGTGCTGATCATATAATATGTATGATCAGTCTCTAGGGCATTGTGCTGCTTGAGAAGGCAATGTCGCTGTCCCTTTCCTCTGCCATTCATGAGCGAACTTTAAACCTTTAAATGAATCTCCAGAGGATTTATATTCCCAAAGGAAGAATTCGGTATTAAATGCAATTGTTGTTGATATTTACATTGATTAAAATCACGAGTGAAACAAACTTTGATTATAGCAAAACTTTAATTGTATTATCATTAATCTTGGAGACATTATAATCATGTATGTTTGCATTTCCGTCTCTCCAAACTATTATCTCCAACTATATGTCCAGCACCAAATTCCTTAGAAACAACAAGATCAATATTCGTGCTAATAAAAATGAATGTTGATAAATAATTGTTATTTATCTTTAATAGCTTTATGCAACAGCCACACTTCATCTATATGAATGAATATTGGCTCTTCTTGTTATAGGTATACTCTGTCTCTTCTGATTCATTAGCAGAGATCGTCAGCATCTCTCTCTCTCTCTCTCTCTCTCTCTCTCTCTCTCTCTCTCTCTGATCTTTCAAAATCAGCTTTTTTTTATATTTTCGATTGGGACTATCATCGATTTAAGAAGACTGTGCCTCTCTTGTACAGGGAAATCATTGATAATGAATAATTTTATATATATATATATATATATATATATATATATATATGTGTGTGTGTGTGTGTGTGTGTGTGTGTGTGTGTGCGTGTGTGTGTGTGTATGTGTGTATAT
>NC_090740.1:8540265-8542765 GCF_036898095.1 Palaemon carinicauda | reverse complement strand
CCTATAGGTCTATCTGCTGAGTCATCAGCCGCCATTGCCTGGCTCTCCTTGGTGGCCGATGCGGTAACGTTCCTGACTGGTGAACGCCAGATTAGAGTTCTGGTCCAGCTCAAACTCGGTAGTTTCTTTTGGTCGCTGCAACCTCACCATCCTGGAAGGTAAGGATAAGGTAGTTTAGAGGAGCCTACAGGTTTATTAGTTGAGTCTTCAGCAGCCATTGACTGGCTCTCCTTGATGGCCGATGCAGTAACGTCCCTGACTGGTGAATGCCAGATTGGAGTTCGAGTCATGTTCAAACTCGTTAGTTCATTTGGTCGCTGTAACCTCACTAACCTTATGGTAAGGATGGGGTGGTTTAGAGGAGCCTAGAGGTTTATCAGCTGAGTCTTCAGCAGCCATCGTCTGGCCCTCCTCGGTACAAGCTTGGGTGGATAGGGGGCTTAGGCGCTGTTTTATATGTAGTATGGTCAGCCTCTAGGGGATTGTCCTGCTCGATAGGGCAATGTCACGGTCCCTTCCCCTTGCCATTCATGAGCGGTCTTTAAGCAGTTGAAAAGGTAGTATTACTACTTGCGTTAGTATTGTCACAAATTCTACGAATTATTATTACAAAATTGATTTTTGTAAACAAATGTTTGTAGTAAGTGACTTTATTAAAGATGTTTATCTTGAACGTAAGGCTTCAAAATCTATTGTTTTGAAATGTGTTATTTGTAAGAATATTAAGAAATTTGAACAGAACTACTAGCTTTTTATCTTAATGTAGTTTAATGTGATTTTATGATTTGAGATTAAGGTTTATCATTTTTTCTAAGCTTGATAAGAAGGTACTTTAATGATAATATTCTATCTATTAATTTCTTGTATAGAATACAGAGATACGCACACACTCACTCGCACATATATATATATATATATATATATATATATATATATATATATATATATATATATATATATATATATATATTTATATGAATATAAGCAAATATTTCTATATATATATATATATATATATATATATATATATATATATATACGTATATATATATATATATATATATATATATATATATATATATACATGAATATATATATATATATATATATATATATATATATATATATATATATATATATATATATATATATATATATATATATATATATATACTGTGTATATATATATATATATATATATATATATATATATATATATGTATATATATATATATATATATATATATATATATATATATATATATATATATAAACAGTATACAAAAGAGGAAAAGTAAATTTTTTCAAATACTAATTTTAAAACGATAAACGAATTACAAAACAATTATAAAAATAAATAATCTGATATATACTTTTCACAAACAAAAATAACATACAATATCCAATACTGTTATAATAACAAAAAGAAAAAAGAAAAAAAAACATAAAAACAGAATATGATCATCACCAACATCCCTATTCTCATTTGCAATGCATCAACGTTGAAATGTTTTTCGCTGGTTAATGAGATTTTGGAAGGGATGAGAAACAACATTATTTCTGGCAGCAATTGGGTTACGGTTATTAAAAAGAAACATTGATTTATTTAAGTTGTTTGTTACTGTTTTGATGGATAAATATTTGCTGAAGGCGTTTGGTTAACTCTGTATTCTCAAGCCATCTGCTTTCTCATATATGATTCAGTATTTGTTTAGAATGTTTGCTCGCTACACAATGTTTTCTTTGCTTTGGTTAACCAATTTCATATTTTTTTTTTTACTCTATACATATGTAATTGGAGAGAGAGAGAGAGAGAGAGGAGAGAGAGAGAGGAGAGAGAGAGAGAGAAGAGAGAGAGAGAGAGAGAGAGATAGAGAGAGAGATGTTTTCATATATTAACATTGTTAGTTATGTGTGATATCTTTAAGCTTTGAGTGAGTGACATTATTTTGGGATTTCCTCTAGAGAGAGAGATATATATACTGTATTATTATTATTATTATTATTATCAAATGCCAAGCTACAACCCTAGTTGAAAAGCAGGATGCTATAAGCCCAGGGGCCCCAACAGGGAAAATAGCTCAGTGAGGAAAGGAAACAAGGAAAAATAAAATATTCTAAGAATAGTAACAACATTTAGATAAATATTTCCTATATAAACAATAAAAACTTCAACAAAACAAGAGAAAGAGAAACTAGATACAACAGTGTGCCTGAGTGTACCCTCAAGCAAGAGAACTCTAACCCAAGACAGTGGAAGGCCATGGTACAGAGGCTTATAGCACTACCAAGACTAGAGAACAATGGTTTGATTTTGGAGTGTCCTTCTCCTAGAAGAGCTGCTTACCATAGCTAAAGAGTCTCTTCTACCCTTACCAAGAGGAAAGTAGCCACTGAACAATTACATTGCCGTAGTTAACCCCTGGGGTGAAGAAGAATTGTTTAGTAATCTCAGTGTTGTCAGGTGTATGAGGACAGAGGAGAATCTGTAAAGAATAGG
>NC_090740.1:8527301-8529765 GCF_036898095.1 Palaemon carinicauda | reverse complement strand
TAAAACCAGATAAGACCTGACATTTTCCGAATCCTCAATTACCATATCCTGAAATTTCATCCAACGCAAAACATCTCTCTTTTTTTTTCCAATATTTTTTTAAGCTTTTTTCTATTCCTTGGGATTGAAGCTCTGAAGCTGAGGACTCACATCAGCTAGGTTTTTATAAAATCCCTCACTTAAGCTTACTAGAATGACGTAGGGTTGTGGTGGCTGATGTGGTAACGTCCCTGACTAGTGAACGCCAGATTGGAGTTCGAGTCCCGCTCAAACTCGTTAGTTCATTTGGTCGCTGCAACCTCACCATCCTGGAAACTAAGGATGGGGTGGTTTAGAGGAGCCTAGAGGTTTATCAGTTGAGTCTTCAGCAGCCATTGCCTGGCTCTCCTTGGTGGCCGATGCGGTAACGTCCCTGACTAGTGAACGCCAGATTGGAGTTTGAGTCATGTTCAAACTCGTTAGTTCATTTGGTCGCTGTTACCTCACCATCCTTATGGTAAGGATGGGGAGTTTGGGGGAGCCTGTAGGTCTATCTGCTGAGCATATCAGCAGCCATTGTCTGGCCCTCCTTGGGCCCAGCTTGGGTGGAAAGGGGGCTTAGGCACTGATTCATATATAGTATGGTCAGTCTCTAGGGCATTGTCCTGCTCGATAGGGCAATGTCACTGTCCCTTGCCCTTGCCATTCATGAGCGGCTTTTAAGTTTTTAAAAGGGTAATATTATTACCATCGTTAGTATTGACAAAAATTCTACGAATTGTTATTGCAAAATTGATTTTTGTAAACAAATGTTTGTAGTAAGAGACTTTATAAAAGATGTTTTTCTTGAACGTAAGGCTTCAAAAATGTATTGTTTTGAAATGTGTTATTTGTGAGAAGATTATGAAATGTAAAAGGAATTATGAGCTTTTTATTTTATTGTAGTTTAATGTGATTTTATGATATGAGATTAAAGTTTATCCTTCTGTCTAAGCTGGAAAAGTAGGTTTTTTAATGATAACATTGTATCTAGTAACTTCTTTTATGGAATACAGAGATACGCACACACACACTCGCATATATATATATATATATATATATATATATATATATATATATATATATATATATATATATATATATATTTACATGAATATAAGCAAATATTTGCATATATATATATATATATATATACACACACACATATATATATATACGTATATGAATATATATATAGTATATATACATCCATCCATCCATATACCAAGGCACTTCCCCCAATTTTGGGGGGTAGCCGACACCAACAATGAAACAAAACAAAAAGGGGACCTCTACTCTCTATGTTCCTTCAGCCTAATCAGGGACTCAACCGAGTTCAGCTGGTACTGCTAGGGTGCCACAGCCCAACCTCCCACATTTCCACCACAGATGAAGCTTCATAATGCTGACTCCCCTACTGCTGCTACCTCCGCGGTCATCTAAGGCACCGGAGGAAGCAGCAGGGCCTACTGGAACTGCGTCACAATCGCTCGCCATTCATTCCTATTTCTAGCACGCTCTCTTGCCTCTCTCATATCTATCCTCCTATCACCCAGAGCTTTCTTCACACCATCCATCCACCCAAACCTTGGCCTTCCTCTTGTACTTCTCCCATCAACTCTTGCATTCATCACCTTCTTTAGCAGACAACCATTTTCCATTCTCTCAACATGGCCATACCACCTCAACACATTCATATCCACTCTAGCCGCTAACTCGTTTCTTACACCTGTTCTCTCCCTCACCACTTCGTTCCTAACCCTATCTACTCGAGATACACCAGCCATACTCCTTAGACACTTCATCTCAAACACATTCAATTTCTGTCTCTCCATCACTTTCATTCCCCACGACTCCGATCCATACATCACAGTTGGTACAATCACTTTCTCATACAGAACTCTCTTTACATTCATGCCCAACCCTCTATTTTTTACTACTCCCTTAACTGCCCCCAACACCTTGCAACCTTCATTCACTCTCTGACGTACATCTGCTTCCACTCCACCATTTGCTGCAACAATAGACCCCAAGTACTTAAACTGATCCACCTCCTCAAGTAACTCTCCATTCAACATGACATTCAACCTTGCACCACCTTCCCTTCTCGTACATCTCATAACCTTACTCTTACCCACATTAACTCTCAACTTCCTTCTCTCACACACCCTTCCAAATTCTGTCACTAGTCGGTCAAGCTTCTCTTCTGTGTCTGCTACCAGTACAGTATCATCCGCAAACAACAACTGATTTACCTCCCATTCATGGTCATTCTCGCCTACCAGTTTTAATCCTCGTCCAAGCACTCGAGCATTCACCTCTCTCACCACTCCATCAACATACAAGTTAAACAACCACGGCGACATCACACATCCCTGTCTCAGCCCCACTCTCACCGGAAACCAATCACTCACTTCATTTCCTATTCTAACACATGCTTTACTAC
>NC_090740.1:8512301-8519801 GCF_036898095.1 Palaemon carinicauda | reverse complement strand
GGTGCCAATCCTGGCGCCATCTGTATTCCTTTTTGCGTAGCTTAACAACTCGGTGTTTTTTCCTGTTTTTCTCGCAAATCTTGGATTTATTCGGCATTTCATGGCTTCTCCGTCTTCGTTGGCCTCTGATAAGTTGAGTATAGTGTCTGTTATGTATAAATGTAGGCTCTTGGTTAAATTTTGAGTGATTAATAGGATTAATCTTTGATACAAGAGCCGTAGCCTACCAGAGGTGTCCTGGACACTGTCGCTCGCTAGGTATAAATTAGTTAGTCAGAGCGACATTCCTGGTTGTTTTGCTTTAATAAATTTTAGCTATTTAGCATTACATAGGATTTCCTTTCGTGCTTAGTATTATTTGGCGAAGTATTCGCCATTCTGGCCTACGCTAGGCCATGTAGCCTAGTCGTTTGGTCCTAGTACTTCATGCATGATTTTGGTTTTTCCGAGTGTAATTAAAATTTTATTGAAGCTTTAGGCTATATTTTATACATTTTAGACTGTGTGGAATATTTCCAAGATTGTATACGTGTGAGTTTCGGTGAATTAGGTAATCGATTCTCTTGGTGCCTAGGCTAGTTGCTTATGGAGCCTTAGTATACTTTATCATACTCCCCGGTTGCTTTCTTTTCTTCGGAGAAGGTATGCAATCCCTTTCCCTCTGTTTAAGCCTTGGGCTTATCCCTAAGGGGTTTTTTCCGAATTTATTTTCGATAAAACTATACTAGGGTGTTACTGTACCTTCCTGTTCCTGTAGTTATGGTTCAAGAGGGACAGAACAACAGAGTTTTTAGTCTGAGTCTGTGTTGTCTGGCTTGGGGCTGAGTCCCCCTCGCTGACCTAACACATACAAAGGGAGCTTAGCTCCCTTAGGTCACTACCGAAGGTTTCTGTAGTTATGATTCCTTCTTTTGTGATCTACCAGACTAGTCCTGTTGCTGTTCTCGGGGGAGGATAAGTTCTTCCCTTGGGAGTAGCAACGCCTTCCTTGCTTTGGTGCTCTGGAAGCTGGCAAGTATTGCTGGCCTTTCCCCTTAGATCTCCCTTAGGCTAAGATAAGTTTCTTGGCTGCGGGTGATCTGTCACTAAAGCAAGGTTGGCAGGACCCTCTTGTCCCTTCCCCCTCTATCTCCGTAATGGCCTAGCCATTACTGTACTGTACGTCGTTCTACATCTAGACCTAGTATAGGTTAGGATGTGGAATTGACTCAGCCCCTTGCCGGCCGGCAGAGCTGGCCGGCAGGGGTCTTACTGTACTGTACGTCGTTCTACTTCTGGACCTAATATAGGTTGGGATGTGGAATTGACTCAGCCCCTTGCCGGCCGGCAGAGCTGCTGGCCGGCAAGGGTCTTATGTTTTCGAGATCTGCCCGGACCTCTCTTGGTCCCTCATCCATGCCTGCCTACAGAGCCGGACGGCATTGGTCAAGGAAGCCTGAATTAGTTTCTCCCCTTCCTTATATGCACTCTTTCGGTTGCCGGGCTTGGAGGTTGTGTACACTCTTATCCCGGCATCCATTCTATTTTTCTTCTAGTGCTGTACCTTTCCCGGCTGCCGGCCTATGAGGCCGGCAGCCGGGCAGGTATAGTCCTCTGGTTCTTTTGCTGCCGGCTGGCATCGGTCTTGTACCTTTGCCGGCCGGCTTATGTCAGTCCTTGTCTGCCGGTCACCAAGAGTGTGGCCGGCAGCTGGGTACTACCTTGTGTAGTTGCTGGCCGGCAGCCATTGCCGGCCAACACTGGCTGTTACCGGCCGGCAGTTGCTGCCGACCGGCACAGGCATTTGAACCAGAGTGCTGCCGCCCTATAGCTGTTAAGTAGTATACTTTAAAGCTAGTTGTGGTGTGTGCCGGCCGGCAAAGGCAGGTCGGCACACATCCCCCTATACTGTACTAGTATTCTTCTGTATAGCATATACAGTAAGAAGAAAACTATAGTAAGGGTTTTGGTACAGCACTGTATCTTCTAACACTATTGTGTTTTCTTGCACATCCCTTTGATGTTGCCCTCAGATAGGAAGCTGAGTTCTTCCCTGTCTATTATCCAGGATTTTAAAATCATTGCTTAGGTGTGAGCTCCACCTGTTTCCTCTGGAAACCTTGCATTGGTTACTCTAGAAGAGATAAACCATTTTGATTTTATTATCTGGAAGGCTGCAACAATGGGTTGTGAGGGAAACACAAGTGTGTGTCTTTCCTTTATGAATTGTTATGCTATACAATGCATATCCAGTGATACATAGTTCACTTGATACTCATGGAAATTTCTTCTCTTTACAGGAGGACCCTCCGAAGTGCGGAAAGGTTTTCTGCAATGTCCGCAGCAAGAACCTCTGCGGACATGAGTGTTGTAGGAGACACGCAGCATGCGCTGTCTCCAAGGTTGATCTCCAGTATTGGGACCCTCAGGTATGTACTGTATGCACTAACCTGATTACTGAGGCTTTTGATTCCCCTAGAACGGCGGAATCAAGGGATATAGCAAGGGAAAAGCTTCGTACTTGGGTAAGGGGCTTCAAGAAGAACACCTCTGGCCCTTATCTTCCAAGTGAGAAGATGAGGGCGTATCTTTTTCCCCAGGCATCAGCTGATGCAGTGATTCCCCAGCCTCAAGAGGAGATCCCTCAAGATCAAGTCCAGGTGGACGTGGAAGTCGCAGTTGCGATGCAAGACATCCAGTTAGATGACAGGATGTCTGACCTGGACGAACGTTTGGAACAAGACCTCCTGGCAGAAGGTCAGGATGAAGTTCAAACCCCGGATGTCGTAGAGGATGAGGTCGACGAGGTGTCGGCTACTCCGGTTCAGATTCCGGAGCCTATTCCCTCAACATCGGCTGAACTCCCAGTAGAACTGGGACAGGCCCTCTCTTCGATTGTTGGAATGATCCAACAAAGGCAGAAGGAGAATCAGGAGAAGGCGGCTGCAATGGAACTGCGTATGCAGTCCCTGGCAGAATCACATGGGCCCCGGAAAAGGCTCAATGTGAAAGACCTTCCCATATGCTCAGATGCCAACCCATGGAGGTATGCTGAGCACATGCCGATGACGACTGGAAAGATCGTCATCTCGGATAAGCTGGGTTCAGTTCCCCTAGAGGAGGTAGAATTCTGGCCCAGCAAGGCATCATATCCGGACTGCTATGTCCGGCTGAGAAAAGAACCAGCTTCAAGGGAGGAGACAGAGCCGAAGGAGGTCATTATTATGGACCACGCTAAGGCTCAAGCCCTACTTTCATCCTCAATGAAAGAGAGGGGCTTCTCTAACTCGAAGGTAGCTGCATTGAGCAAGAAGCTCCCTTCTTTTGTGTCCTCTCCTGATAGAGCCTTCCCCTTTTTACAGAAAGGGTTTGCGGCTGTCCTAAAGGCAGTCGAGGCCGGCAAGCCTTGCCCCTCCCTGGAGGAGTGTAAACCCTTGTCGCTGGCCCTGCCTATGGACCACAAAGACTGGAAGGATGTCCATCTGACATTCTCAGTGGGAAAGTTGGAGGCTGATATTGCCGGACGGCAATTCGGCGAGGACCTCCCCAAGCTGTCCGACTCTCTTTTACGAAGAGAGTTCGAGACAAAAGAAAGACTGGCTGCCTCAATGTCTCATCAGACTACTCTTGAGACGATGGCAAGTGACCCCAAGGTCCATGAAATGTTCATGGTAGTGGCTAAGTCTCACCTAGCCACAGTGACGAAGGACCTTTATGGCTTCGTCAAGGCAAGGAGAGCTTGCAGGGAGTTCGTGTTCACCGGGGCATCGGTGAGACACGAGCCAAGGAAGTTAATCTCCTCCAACATTTGGGGAAAAGACCTTTTCCCTACCGATGTGGTCAAAGAGGTTGTTGATAAGGCCGCCGTGGAGAATAGAAACCTTCTCCAGAAGTGGGGCCTGGCTATCAAAAGAAAATCTTCCCGGATGAGGGTCCTCAACCAAAGAGGAAGAATATGAGGACTAGGCTACCGTCTCGGCCAGCCAAGCCTTTTAGACAGCAACAGCAACTGCAATTGCCATTGCCTCCAGTGCCCCAGATGGTGGCACAAACCCCGACTACTTTTCAGTGGGTACCCCAGGCTGTGCCCGGTCAGTCAACCACATTCACCCCAACGTTCGAAGGACAGTCTTCTTCCTTTCGTGCAAAACCTAGAGGAGCAGCCAGAGGCTCGTCTAGGCGCCCCTCAAGGGGAAGGGGATTCAGAGGTGGTCGTGGTCAGGGAGGCAAGACCTCAGGACGGCAGTCCAAGTGAAACGATACCGGTAGGAGGGAGACTGATGAAATTTTGGGATCGCTGGACCTTCGATCCCTGGGCCCAAAGCCTACTCAAGAATGGACTGGGCTGGAGCTGTTACAGCACTCCACCCCCGTGCCTTCGGTTTTTCCAACACTCCACCCCCCGTTTTGGAGGAGCACGTTCAAGAACTGTTGGAGAAAAAGGTGATCCGAAAGGTGAAGTCCATCAAATTCCAAGGGAGGCTGTTTTGTGTTCCCAAGAAATACTCGGAAAAGCTCAGAGTCATTCTGGACTTATCGCCACTCAACAAGTTCATAGTGAATTGCAAATTCAAGATGCTAACACTGCAACACATAAGGACCTTACTGCCCAAGAGGGCATACTCAGTCTCTATAGACTTGTCAGACGCCTATTGGCACATTCCAATCAGCCGTCGACTCTCCCCCTACCTAGGGTTCAGGCTACAACGGAGACTATACGCCTTCAGAGCCATGCCATTCGGGCTAAACATAGCCCCAAGGATTTTCACGAAGCTTGCGAGCGCAGCTCTCAAACAATTACGCCTAAAGGGAATTCAGGTAGTAGCCTACCTGGACGACTGGCTGGTGTGGGCAGCATCCGAGACCGAATGCTTGCAAGCTTCCAGTCAGGTGATCCAGTTCCTAGAGTACCTAGGCTTCAAGATCAACAGAAAAAAGTCTCGACTTTCTCCATCCCAAAAGTTCCAGTGGCTGGGAATCCACTGGGACCTTTTGTCACACAGTTTCTCCATCCCGACGAAGAAAAGGAAGGAGATAGCGGGCTCTGTCAAGAGACTTCTAGATTCCGAAAGGATATCAAGACGCGAACAGGAGAGGGTACTAGGCTCTCTCCAGTTTGCTTCAGTGACAGACCCAGTGCTAAGAGCACAGCTAAAGGATGCAACCGGAGTTTGGAGAAGGTATGCATCAAACGCGCGAAGAGATCTGAGAAGACCAGTGCCGCCTCGGCTACGTACTCTTCTCAAACCTTGGTCCCAAGCCAGACATCTAAAGAAGTCGGTTCTTCTTCAGCCACCTCCCCCGTCGATAACGATTCACTCAGACGCCTCAAAGGAGGGATGGGGAGGTCACTCTCATCGGAAAAAAGTCCAGGGGACTTGGTCCAAGCTATTCAGGACCTTTCATATTAACTTTCTAGAAGCTATGGCAGTGCTCCTTACCTTAAAGAAAGTCTCCCCGCGTCACTCGATCCACATAAGATTGGTGATGGACAGCGAGGTGGTTGTGAGATGCTTGAATCGACAAGGGTCGAGGTCACCACCTCTCAACCAAGTGATGTTAGCCATTTTCCGATTGGCGGAAAAGAAGAAGTGGTACCTGTCGGCAGTTCGCATTCAAGGAGTCCGCAATGTGACAGCGGACGCTCTATCCAGGTTCACACCGATAGAGTCGGAATGGTCCTTAGACGCAGGATCATTCTCCTTCATTCTGAATCAAGTCCCAGAACTGCAGATAGACCTCTTTGCGACGAAAGACAACAAGAAGTTGCCCCTGTATGTGTCCCCGTACGAGGACCCCTTAGCGGAAGCAGTGGACGCAATGTCCCTCGACTGGAACAGATGGTCCAGGATTTATCTGTTCCCTCCTCACAACCTTCTGTTGAGGGTCCTCAACAAACTGAGATCCTTCAAGGGGGTAGCGGCAATAGTGGCCCACAAGTGGCCGAACAGTATGTGGTTCCCCTTGGCGTTGGAACTACAGATGAAGTTCGTGCCGCTACCACATCCAGTTCTGACCCAGCGAGTCCAGAAGTCGACTGTCTGCGCTTCATTACAGAAAACCCGGACCCTGCAGCTCATGATTTTCTCGCCCTTGCGGTGAGAAAGCGTTTCGGGATTTCGAAAGCCAGCATAGACTTCCTAGAGGAATATAAGTGCAAATCGACTAGAAGGCAATATGAGTCATCTTGGAGAAAATGGGTGGCCTTTGTAAAGGCAAAGAATCCGCAGGAGATCTCAACAGACTTCTGCTTATCTTTCTTCATCCACCTCCATGGCCAAGGGTTGGCAGCTAACACGATTTCAGTGTGTAAATCTGCTTTGTTGAGACCCATTTTATTTGCCTTCCAGATCGACCTAGGTAACGAGATCTTTAATAAAGTTCCGAAAGCCTGCGCTAGGCTCAGACCTTTAGCACCTCAAAAGCCCATCTCATAGTCTTTAGACAAAGTTCTTCATTTCGCCTCCCTGTTGAGCAATGAAGAATGTGCGTTAAAGGATTTGACGCAAAAAGTTATTTTCCTATTTGCACTCGCGTCCGGGGCCAGGGTTAGTGAGATCGTAGCCCTCTCGAGAGAGGCAGGTCGTGTTCAGTTCCTGGATGGGGGGGATCTGAACCTGTTTCCGGATCCTACGTTTCTCGCCAAGAATGAGTTACCCACCAACAGGTGGGGTCCCTGGAGAATCTGCCCTCTGAAAGAAGATGCATCTCTATGTCCAGTAGAATGCCTAAAGGTCTATCTTCGTAGAACTTCAGACTTCAAGGGTGGTCAACTATTCAGGGGAGAAACATCAGGCTCAAATTTATCTCTGAATCAACTCAGAGCGAAAATCACATATTTTATTCGCAGAGCGGATCCTGACAGTACACCCGCAGGTCACGATCTGAGGAAAGTTGCCTCATCCCTAAATTTCTTTAATTGTATGGATTTTGAACATCTCCGCTCATACACGGGCTGGAAGTCTTCCAGGGTGTTCTTTCGCCACTATGCGAAGCAAGTAGAGGAACTTAAGAGATCTGTGGTAGCAGTGGGTCGTGTAGTTAACCCTACTGTTTAACTCTGCGAGGAACAGTGGTCTTAATTGGGACGATTAAGTCCAGGGTGAGTGTGTAGGTACATACTGTACTACAAACTAAATGAGGGCACCAAGTGCCCATATAGACTGTTCCTTCTTTCAAAGGTGAACCTAGCATAAGTTCAGAGATGTGTGCCGAGCGTTTCTAACGCTAATGTGATTGATTTGTAATACAGACTTTTATGACTTGATACCTCGGTATCTTATTAAAGTGGTGTTTAATGGTTTTTCTTTCAGATAAACAAGTTCTGTTTACTATCATACTTATGCTTAAAGTTTTGGGTTTCCTCTCCTATATATATATACATATATATATATATATATATATATATATATATATATATATATATATATATATATATATATATATATATATATATATATATATATATATATATATATATATTTGTTGTTAACCTGTCTGTTTATTGTCTGTCAATAAACT
>NC_090740.1:8496831-8499331 GCF_036898095.1 Palaemon carinicauda | reverse complement strand
TAAATGTTACCGGGCATTTACCATTTTAAAAGCAGATTTATTGACATAAAGGAGTGATATTACGGTTACTAACCCATAAAAGATGATAACAAAGTAAGGTAAAATTACGGTCGCCTGTATTTTATTGAAATACGGCTGAGGACAGTATATTTTTTTTACGGAGAATTTCCGATCAAAATTACGATTTTTAAGTGTATGTGACATATATGCAGATTATTATTATTATTATTATTATTATTATTATTATTATTATTATTCCTAGCTAGGCTACAGCCCAGGTTGGAGAAGCAGGATGCTTCAAGCCCAGGGGCTCTAACAGGGAAAAATAGCCTTGTGAGGAAAGGAAATAAGGAAATAAACAAACTACAAGAGATATAACGAATAATATAAAATGTTTTAAGAACAGTGATATTATAGAAATAAACCTTTCATATATATAAACAACAAATATCTAAAATAAGAAATAAGAAAGAGAAGTTTAAAATTACGTTTTTTAACAGTGTAATTAAGTATGGGTGACATATATACGTAGATTATTATTATTATTATTATTATTATTATTATTATTATTATTATTATTATTGTCGTTGTTGTTTTGGTGGTTTTAGTTATAATAATAATAATAATAATAATAATAATAATAATAATAATTATCATTATTATTATTATTATTATTATTATTATTATTATTATTATTATTATTATTATTATTATTATTATTATTATCAATATTATCATTACTACTATCCTCATTTAATGAAAGTTCAAAAACACGTAACAGTTATCCACCCAGACGCTCGAGTCATAAGTATTCCTATCCAGCGCAATGCACTTATTTGTGATTGCATCCTGAGAAAGCTGGTTAGCAAACAGCCATTTGATGTCCTTGATCTTCCTCAAGGGGAGAGTGCCAGGATAATGACTCCAGTTTGCAGGGATTTGGAACTCAAATTGAGGAACTGAGTTAAAAATGTTCCCGTGTTTACTGGTATTTTTTTATAGTGATCTTATTGATGTATAGTTTTAATTGAAATGTTAAGGGGGGAAATTATTGGAATTTATGGGGCAGAAAGGAAATTGTAATTCATTTATTATTTCTGTTATTCTTCAGTTGTTTAAATTTGAAGGCAATGTTTTTGTGCTGAAGATGGTGGTGTAAGTCTCGCTTCTATAGTCCTCATAGTTTATAAAATTATATATATATATATATATATATAAATAAATAAATATATATATATATATATATATATGAATTTCACATAGTTTATATATATATATATATATATACATGTACTGCATTTATATATATATATATATATATACACACACAAATATATATATATATATATATACATATATATATTTATACATGTACTGCATTTATATATATACAAACACACACACACACACACATATATATATATATATATATGGCCTCACGTGGCATGGTTGGTTTCAACCTGGCCTTTCATTAGAAGGGGCTAGCGTTCGATCTCAAGTATGAGGTAGAAATTTATTTCTATTTGAACACGATGTTGTGTTGATATTTATCCATATATATCTATATATATATATATATATGTGTAAATATATATTATATATATATATATATATATATATTTATTTATATACACACATAGAAATATAGTGCATATATATACATAGACATATAGGGCATATATATATATATATATATAAATTTATATATACAGATATATATATATATATATATATATGTATAAATTTATATATACAGATATATATATATATATATATATATAGAGAGAGAGAGAGAGAGAGAGAGAGAGAGAGATCGTAGTTGCAATTATATTTCTATAGACAATTATTTTCCTCGAAGTTCAATATAAATTTATCACGTCGTGTCAATCAGCGAAGTTACTTCATAAGGTTATTATATTAAAAATAAAACATTTTCTTCGTTATAATCTGTTCAAGAAATCATAGAAATTTCAAAGAAGATTTCAAGCTCAAAGCACTTTCATTTTCCTATCAATTTTATGGTGAATATCATACCCCTAGGGAATTGAATAATTATAGTTTACATTTGAATGATGATATATCTTGGCTTTTGAAATTGGAATTGAACGAACTCATGATAAGAGATAATGAAAAAATCGTTTTAATGGAATTTCATTGCGATATTAATAACAAAATATGACAATTATTGAATGTTGTGCTTGAGTTTATGCAATTATATATACGTACAATAATCTTTGAATGTTACTCGACTTATATAAAATATATATAAATAATCATTGACGATTTTTATACGAATGAGATTTCTATTTGTAGTTCTTGAACTGACAATTTATAATTTTTTAATTGACCCTTCTCGGCAATTGAAGGGTTGAACAGCTTTTCTGATTGTTATCCAGCATGGTACGTTCCTATTGGCTGAGAAAATCACGAGGATCTCGCGAACGTTCCTCAAAACTGGATTTTATCCAGTTTTTTATTCTCTTTATAAAAGATGAACAGA
>NC_090740.1:8486831-8489331 GCF_036898095.1 Palaemon carinicauda | reverse complement strand
ATCAATATTGTATTTTCCGACTGGTTTTGGTGTCGAGAATTTTTTTCTTTTTATAATTCCAACAATTATCTTTTTTTTATAGCAATCCTTTCGAGAAAATATAAATTATTTGTTGAAATCAATATAGTATTTTCCAACTGTTTTTGGTGTCGAGAAAAATATAACTTTTACATTTCCGAGAATTATCTTTTTCTATAGCAATCCTTTCGAGAAAATATAAATTATTTGTTAAAATCTAAGTTGCATTTTTCAACTGTTTCTCGTGTCGAGAAAAATATAAGTTTTATAATTTTTCACAGCACCGGATATTTCTTCCATTCACTTACAGAAATTTCTACACAGATATGTTCAGGAATAGTTAAAATAAAGGAACATTGGCAGAGCTCTCTTTACAGCCGTTGCAATTTCAACATTTCCTGCAGCTGGTTTCTAGGAAACGCTACTTCCGGGACTCAAAGAACAATGCCGGAGTTGTTAAATGTTATATTTTTCTCGGCTATAGAAACAGTTGGAAAATATAATGTGGATTTTAACAAATAAATTATCTTTTCTTGAAATAATTGCTACAGAATAAGATTATTGTTAGAATCGCAAAAGTTATATTTTTCTTGACACCAGAAACAGATGGAAAATACAATGTAGATTTTAACAAAAATTTGATTTCTACTCGATAATTGTCGGTATTGTAAAAGTTATATTTTTCTTGACACTAGAAACAGATGGAAAATACTATGTAAATTTCAGTAAATAATTAATTTCTTATAAAAATTATTGTTATAAAACAAGACAATAATCGGATTTGTAGAATTTATGTTTGTCTGGATATAAGAAACAGTTGGAAAATACAATGTAAATTTCAACAAATAATTAGATTTTTATAAAAATTATTGCTATAGTATAAGATAATTTTCGGATTTGTAGAATTTATATTTTTCATAATAAGAAACAGTTAGAAAATACAATGATATTTAAAAAAACAATTTATTTTCCCTTGAATTAATTGCTATAGAACAAAATAATTAGAATTTTAATAAAACATTTGCTTTTCCTTGAAATGTTGGAAATAGGGACATTAGGTGATTTTATAGTTCGAATAATAACCTTTAATAGCTCATAGTTAGTTAATTTCTAGTTGATAATACCTACTGTACTATATATAAGAATGAGAGAGGTAATCACTTTAATGAATATTTTAGAATTATAGGTTATGCCATAAAAATGTTGTATTATGAAATTAACTAAACTGAATTTTATCGAAACATTTTATCATTCAAATAAGAAAAGTAATAGAGATATTATTATTATTATTATTATTATTATTATTATTATTATTATTATTATTATTGTTGTTGTTGTTGTTGTTATTATTACTAGGCAAGTTGGAAAAGCAGGATGCTACAAGCCCAAGGGGTCCAACATAGAAAAATAGCCCAGTGAGGAAAGGAAATAAGGAAACAAATAAACTGCAAGAGGAGAAATGAACACCTAAACTAAGGGGGAATAATAAGAGAACCTCTTAGCTCTCGAGCCAGTATCCCTTTTACTAAAACAACGACTTTATCGTAGCCTACTTTACTGATATCAGTATCCAATGGAGCTTAAAAGTAATCGTTTTAACAAATCTTGCGAGAGAGAGAGAGAGAGAGAGAGAGAGAGAGAGAGAGAGAGAGAGAGAGAGAGAGAGAGAGAACGTCTAGATGTTTTTAGTTCAAGAACTCGTCATATGTTCTATAATAACTTTGATAAAATTACATAATTTTTAGTACAAGATAACGTCTAATGTTTCATATTAACTAACTAAAGTATATATTTTTTTGTTCAAAATAGCCTCATTTATCAACTTTAGCAATTATCATTTACATGAATATTACCAACAAAATCATTTAGTATAAAGGGAAGTTACTCATCCTCCAAATGGCTTAACATCTAAAAGAAAGAAGGCGAGAGAAGGGTGAAAATATTTAAGAGAAATAAATTGATTTGGAAATAGGGGAACAAGATATTCAGAAAACGTTTTTTTCTTTTTATAACGTTGAAAACGTCTGAAAAATTTAGTTACATTTGGAAAATTTACGGCATTGAAAATTAGGTATTAATCGCCAGACAACGATAAATTTATGATTCTAAGAATATACATTTAAGGTTAGAAGAGAAACTTTAGCTTTGGTAAGCAGCTTTTCCATGAGAAGGACACTCCAAAATCAAACCATTGTTCTATAGTCTTGGCCAGAAAAGACCTTTTAGCTACGGTAAGCAGCTTTTCCAGGACACCTAGGTAGTGACATAGCTTCTGTACCATAGTTTTCCACTGTCTTGGGTTAGAGTTCTCTTGCTTGAGGGTACGCTCAGGCCCACTTTCTGTCTTATTTCGCTTTCTCTTGTTTTTTAAGTGTCTATAGTTTATAATTGAAAGATCCACGTTAATGTTACTGTTCTTTTAATATCTTATTTTAATGGTTTATTACTTTTCTTGTAGTTTATTTATTTCCTTGTTTTCTTT
>NC_090740.1:8479331-8481831 GCF_036898095.1 Palaemon carinicauda | reverse complement strand
TGTGTGATGGCGTGAATGCAGGAGAGTGAAAATAGAAAGGATAATAATTGGTAATGTTCTTTTGTTATGTAATTGAATGTTCATACTTATTAACCAGCATGTATATGTTAATACATTCTCAAAGCTGCTATACATAGTTATGAATGAGTAATATATATATATATATATATATATATATATACATATATATATATATATATATATATATACAGTATTTATATATATATATATATATATATATATTTATATATACATTTAGTAGAAATTGAAATATATGTCATGACTGTTTCCTCTACAACAACAACAACAACAACAACAACAACAACAACAGCAATAAATGCAACAGTTTCTAATCCACTGAAGGACAAAGACCTCAGACATGTCCTTTGTCATGCCTTTTTAGGCTAGTTTTGATCACCATAACTAGCCAGTGAGGATTGGTAATGATGGGAGACTTTAGTCTAATCGCTCATTGCAAACCAACCTAGTATATGAGGCCTTGACTAGTTCAGCTTTGCTAATCGTGTCGATACACAAACTCTTTCACCCGTTTGGGTATCCCCTCTTAGAGAGGGGTTTCTTGAGCAGTATTCTTTAAATAATAAAAATATTAGAATAAAATGCTCTCTCTCTCTCTCTCTCTCTCTCTCTCTCTCTCTCTCTCTCTCTCTCCATTTTATTCTAAACCTATCCAACAATTCCTAATAAATCTTGGAATTATAAGCTACCACATTTCTTATATGACAATACATTCAGATAACAGGATCTTCAATGCTTGTCATATGAAATATTATTTGTGAACACCTAGAGATTTTCTCTCTCTCTCTCTCTCTCTCTCTCTCTCTCTCTCTCTCTCTCTCTCTCTCGTTCACTTATAGATAACACACATATGTCTGATTTTCCGTCAAATCTCCTATTGAACGTGTCGACCTACATTTAATGTGAATTCCCAAATGATGATGAAAAGATTCGAGAAATACTTGTGAAAAGAAACTAAAAAAAGAGAACGGCATCAGAAGACTTCCAATAAAAGACATTCGGAACCCGAGACACCGAGGGAAGAAAAGAGATTGAAAGGTACAGTGAAACTGGAGACCAAATTGGATTTCCTCTCTCGGGAGAAGTGAGGAAGAGGAGATGCTTGTTGTCACTGGATGCTTCTGTCTTATAGGACCCCAATGTGTCCATCCTGGGAAGGAAAACAAGGGAAGGATTCCAATCAATTGATCCTCAGGATTTTGACACGTACGGTTGGACGCAAGAATTCATGGTACAACCTTGCTCTGAGTAAGTGCACCTAACGGCGAGGTGTTGTGTTTAGTCCCGCCCATTTTTGTTTAGCTCCTCCCATTGTATTTAGCCCCGTCCACCATACACTATCTGTTTGGTTACTCTCAGTAAAGTAAGGGTGTGATCGGGTGTATTTCTTCACAGCAAGGTGTGTAAGGAATTTCTTTTGCGATGGCTAGACTAGGATTTGAGTCCCACTCAAATGGGTTAGTTCCTTTGGTCGCTGCAACCTCACCATCTTTGTAAATTAGGGATGGGAGTTTAGGAGAACCTATAAATCTATCTTCTGAGCCAGCAGCAGCCATTGTCTGTCCCTCCTTAGTCCTAGCTTGGGTGGAGAGGGGGTTTGGGCGCTGATCATATGTATATATAATCAGTCTTATGGTTATTGTCCTGCTTGATAGGGCAATGTCACTGTCCCTTGCCTCTGCCATTCATGAGCGGCCTTTAAGTTTTAAACTGTACATTTTTCAATGCATCTGCTGTGATATAATGTCGCTAATAAGGGTAGTTTTAATGTTATTTTTGGTATTCTATTCCCTTTTACTAGCATAACTTTAATTCAGATTTAGCTATCTGCATGTCTAGTTATCCAAATGATTGGTATTTGGATAATTAGGAATATAATAAAACTAATAATTTTTTACGTCATCCAAATGAATAATTTATACAATATATATTTTAAATGAATATAGATTTGAGAGTATTTTATCAATATGTTTGTTAATGCAAAGATTTGTTTTATATTCCAATTTATTCCAAACCTATCCAACAACTCACACTATATCTTCGAAATGTATGCAACACCATTTCTCACGTGACAATATATTCACACAACAGCATCTTCGGTTCTTCCATGACTGTCATAGGATATTCTATTTGTGAACACCCACAGATTTTCATCTCTCTCTCTCTCTCTCTCTCTCTCTCTCTCTCTCTCTCTCTCTCTCTCTCTCTCTCCCTTTATGTGCTATTCTTAAACAATATTAATACAAGAGTTTAGAATTAGAACAGAAATACTACCTCGTTCTATAAGTTCCTTTTTTTTACTTCACGGAAACTGCATTAACTCTAGACTAGTTGGAACTACAATTTGCCCTTCTCTTTTAATTTTCTATTTTCTCAGTCGAAAACAATTTTTACTGTAACCAGTTGAAATGACTTTTCCCTATCACACATTGGAAGAAAATAATATTTTTTCTTGAATAGA
>NC_090740.1:8471487-8473987 GCF_036898095.1 Palaemon carinicauda | reverse complement strand
AGAAGAAGGATAAG
Organism: Palaemon carinicauda; assembly: GCF_036898095.1. NCBI lineage: Eukaryota > Metazoa > Arthropoda > Malacostraca > Decapoda > Palaemonidae > Palaemon > Palaemon carinicauda. The sequence goes on along the minus strand of NC_090740.1, from coordinate 8,473,973 downwards.
GAGAAGAAGAAGAAGGAGAAAACGGATAAGAAGAAGAATAAGGAGAAGAAGATGAAGAAGAAGAAGAAGAAGAAGAAGGAGAAGAATAAGAAGAAGGAGAAAAATAAGAAGGAGAAGAATAAGAAGAAGAAGAAGAAGAAGAAGGAGAAGAAGAAGAAGAAGAAGAAGAATAAGAAGAAGAAGAAGAAGGAGAAGAAGAAGAAGGAGAAGAAGGATAAGGAGAAGGAGAAGAAGAAGGATAAGGAGAAGAAGAAGAAGGAGAAAACGGATAAGAAGAAGAATAAGGAGAAGAAGATGAAGAAGAAGAAGAAGAAGAAGAAGAAGAAGAAGAAGGATAAAGAGAAGAAGAAGAAGAAGAAGAAGAACAACAACAACAGCAACTACAACAACAACAACAAGAGTGCTTTTTTAAAGATGAATATGTCATTATCATGATTAAAAACAGGAAACAAATGAGGAAAAATGTATTTGGCCTTGGGCAGAAGATGAAAGAAAACAGAAGCGATGCAAATGTGATGAAAAACTACAAAAATAGAATTTGGTAGCCACAAGTAACAACGAAAATATAGTTTTAAGGCTTAAAGGCCACTCATGAATGGCAGAGGCAATGGACAGTGACATTGCCCTATCAAGCAGGACAATGCCCTAGAGAATGATCATATGTACATATGATCAGCACCCAAGCCTCCTCCCCCCCAAAGCAAGGACCAAGGATGGCCAGGCAATGGCTGCTGGTGACTTAGCAGATAGACCTATAGGCTCCCCAAACCATCTATCCTTAGCTCACAAGGATGGTGAGGATGCAGTGACCAAAGGAACTAACGAGTTTGAGCGGGAATCGATCCCCAGTCTGGCGATCACCAGGCAAGGACGTTACCGAACATAGTACAGGGAGACATGGCGGATCTAGTGGGCGGGGCTACACGTAAGAACTCTCTGTGCAGTAAGTGGGTGACAGGGTGCATGTCCTCAAAGAGAGGTGTACCAGGAATATCTGTGTCCATGTGTACATTATTTTTTTATAAAAAAATCAGAATGTGATTTAAAGGCCCATAGTAATTTTTACATTTCATTACTTATATTCAAGTTGAAGAGGAAATGTACAATATTATAGAATTACTACACCTCATCCTATATGACTTATAAAGATTATCCTAAAATTCATTAAAAGAGTGGAATATAGTAACGTGGTATGCGGATGAAATCCCTGAATGAGAGAGATGAAGGGAAAAATATATTATTATTATTATTATTATTATTATTATTATTATTAGCCAAGTCACAACTTTAGTTGGAAAAGCAGGATTCTATAAGCCCAAGGGCTCCAAAAGGGGAAAATAGCCCAGTGATGTAAGGAAATAATTAAACAAAATGAGAAGTAATGAATCAAGAATATAAAATATTTTGAGTTTAGTAACAACGTTAAAATTGATCTGATGTGTATGACCTATGAAGTAAGACTTTTGTTAGCCTGTTCAAAAAAAAAAAAAAAGAAAAAAAAATCACTGTAATTTCGAACTTCAAAAGTTCCATAATTCAACTGCCTGATTAGGAAGTTCATTCCATAATCTATACAAAGCATAAAAATCAAATAGTATACCCATATTTAGAAAAGTCATAAGACAATCTAGAGTGGTCGAGTAGTGAACTATGCTAATAACATTAGTTGCGCAAAAAGGCTTCTTCGGTATTTTTTTTCGAGTTTCTGCAGTAATTTTCGTTGACTTTTCAGCAGGTTTTTTATGCAATTATTTTGTTTTTTTTTCCGTTGATTTTATGGTGATATATTCCTGTTTTTTTTTTATACATTTGCTACGGTTATTTTCTCTTTTAATTTAAGCTGCATTTTTCAAGTTCCTGCTAAAACTTTCTTTGCATTTTCAACAGATTTTTGCAGTTATATTCTTGTTTTTTCGTTGATTTTATAATGATATATTCATGTTTTTATAGATTTGCTACGGTTATTTTCATGTCTTCATTAATGTATATATAAAAAAGATATTGAAATCTGTATAACTGTTAACAATGAGGGTCACTTATAAACTAAAAAACTATAACAGATTAGTTGGAAAAGCAGATTGCTATAAGCCCTAGGGCTCCAATAGGGAAAAATAGCCCAGTGAGGAAAGGAAACAAGGATATGAATGTCCCACAAGAGAAGAATAAACAATCCAAATAAGATAATTCAAGAATAATAATAAATGAGATTTTTCACATATAAACTATAAAAACTTAAAAAAAAACTATAAAAACTTAAAAAAAAACTATAAAAACTTAAAAAAAAAACTATAAAAACTTGAAAATCTATACAAACTTAAAAAAACTATAAAAACTTAAAAAAAAATAACTATAAAAACTTCCCAAAAAAAAAAAAAAGAGGAAGAGAAATAAGATAGAACATCATGCCCGAGTGTACCTTCAAGCAAGAGAACGATGAAAGGAATTAAATAGCAGCAGATATAAGTATTGTGCCAACCTATTAGAAA
>NC_090740.1:8463987-8466487 GCF_036898095.1 Palaemon carinicauda | reverse complement strand
TTTTTTTATTTCTGTTTTTAGTCTAACTTATTCTTTTTTATTTCTGTTTATAGTCACACTTCTTATTTGTTTATGTTATTAGTCTAACTTCTTTTTCTTTTTATTTCTGTTATTTGTTCAACCCTTTTGGTTAATAATAATCCTTATTTCAAGTCTTCTAGTTGCTTAGTCCAACCCTTTTGGTTAGCCCATAATCTTTATATGAAGTCTTCCAATTACTATTTTTTTTTCGAGGATATGACCACTTTTGGGACATTAACGGGAAATTAAGTAATAATATTGATCTAATTATTTATTAAAAGTTATCCATACTTCAATTGTGTACAAGACCCGTTAAAGAGAATGGCTAAATATTTCGATAGCTATGCACACAAACACACACACACAGATTCAGGTTCAACCCTTCCCAGTTCCTCCCTATTTTCTAACTACATCCCATCCCATCGGGGTTTGACTACTCCCTCTCCTTCCTATCTGATGGGAAAAGACCGAGTAGTTATACGTCTGACAATACAGAGAGAGAGAGAGAGAGAGAGAGAGAGAGAGAGAGAGAGACTTGCTCTTCATTACATAGGGGAGGTTACTATACTTACGTAAGATATCAATATTACAGAGAAACATTTCAGCATTATCACATCTCTCCTATATTCCCTTTCACGAAAATACTACATTGAGTAAATCTAGCAGAGTCTAATGAATTACTTGCCCACATCTGAACATCTCAAACCCTACTTGAAATAGGGTTTTGAGGAAGGAGTCGTCGAGTGCAGATCTCGAGAGATGTACTCGACAGACTAATTGCTTCTCTCTAGTGGACTCCTTATCAGGTTTTTTATGAACTTATATCTTTTTTTTCAATCTAACTTATTTGAATTGGCTTGATAGATGGGATTTAGAGTAATTGTATTAAGTTGGCTAGTTTTCATTCATTATATAGATTATTAATATTTAAGAATTTGAATGTGTCCTGTTTTTGGATGCATAATATGTTTATATATGAAACAATTAATTATTAATTCTGTTTAATGTACAGTAGTGCAATTATTACAATTCTATTATTACATCTACCAACGGAGTTGGAAGGAGGTTATGTTTTCGCCCCTGTTTGTGTGTTTTTGTAATGTGTGTGTTTGTTTGTGAACAGCTTCCTGGCCACAATTTTAATCGAGGAGTAATGAAACTTGTAGCGATTAACTTTTATGAAAAGCTGGAAATGATTAACTTTGGGAAGGTCAAGGTCAAAGGTCAAGGTCACGGTTAAGCAAAATATCCAATTCACATAATCAGCCATAAGTTTGGGCATCGTTGTCACAGAGACTTAGAACTTGGTATTGGAGAAGAAGCATCAGGCAACCGACCCGTTAATTTAAGGGTAACTGTGTGACAGAAGAAGAAGAAGAAGAACAACAACAACAACAGCAACACCAAAAACAACAAGAATTGACATATTTGTAGCTTAGGAAAGAACGTATGATAGAAGGCATTGGAGAGGGCGAATCAGGCAACCAACCCCTCAATCTATGGATAACAGAGTAAAATAAGAAGAAGACGAAGGATAACAAGAAAAAGAAGAACAAGAAGAACCAGAACAAGAACAAGAATTAACATAATTGTAGCATAGGAAAGAACCTATTTTAGAAGGCATTGGAGAGGCCGCATCAGGCAACCGACCCCTAATGTAGGGATAACGGTGGGAGAGAAGAAGAAGAAGAAGAAGAAGAAGAAGCTTCACTCTGGAAAGACCGTATGATAAAAGGTATTGGAGAGGGCGCATTAGGCAACCGACCCCTTAATTTAAGGATAATGGTGTGACAGAAGAAGAAGAAGAAGAAGAAGCAGAATAACAACAACAACAACAACAACAAAAAGAAGAAGAATAAAGAGCTTCACTGCAGAGAAAGGAAAGAACTAAAACTACCCAACTCTCAACCCTCTATCCATCACTAATGACTTGTGTTTTATATTCTGTTGAAGAAGTATACTCCACGTACTTCCCCTTTGTAAAGAATGAGTCTGTTTCGTGCCCTTGTTTAATTGCTTGCTTAATTCCTCTTTGTATGGAGCCTTCGTTTTTATCCTTAAGCATTCCCTTCTTGACTTTAAATAAGGGCCTCAGAAGAGTAAATCCCCTCGTGTAGGGTATCACTCACGTCTCACAGCTACCATTCGGGAGATATGTTGTCCTTCTCGGTGGGATTAATTGTTGACTTTTCCTGATAAGTATAGAACGTGAAGAGAGGTTTCTTTGTATCTGTTATAGCCAGAACGAGGTTGAGTTTAGGATTAACTATGCTCTTAAAAAAAACCGTAATTCCAATCTGAAATTCTCTGTAAAAAAAAAAAAATACTACTGTTTTCAGACGTATTTCAGTAAAATACAGAAAGTGAAGAGAGATTTCTATGTATATGTTATAGCTGGAACGAGGTCGAGTGTAAAACTTACTACCCTGTTATAAAAGAAAAAAGCCGTAATTTCAATCTAAAATTCTGTAAAAAAATC
>NC_090740.1:8456487-8458987 GCF_036898095.1 Palaemon carinicauda | reverse complement strand
AAAAAAAAAAAACATTCAAAGGAAAACCAAAACTAGAACACCGCCTAACCAAAGGTTCCCCACCTAACCTAGGAACCGTATCCTTACCTAATTGCCTACCGGGGTGGGTGCGTAGCCCTCTTTGACTGCCGTATCCTTACCTTACCCCCAGACATAGCCTCAACCCTGTGTTGGCTTCCTAACCTGCCTCACTCCTGTCAAGGTAACACAAAATCAAGATAAGGATAGAAGAGACTCTTTAGCTATGGTAAGCAGCTCTTCTAGGAGGACACTCCAAAATCAAACCATTATTCTCTAGTCTGGGGTAGTGCTATAGCCTCTGTACAATGGTCTTCCACTGTCTGGGGTTAGAGTCCACTTGTTTGAGGGTACAATAGGGCACACTATTCTATCTAATTTCTCTTCCTCTTGTTTTGTTAAAGTTGCTATTGCGTATATATGAAATATTTATTTTAATAATGTTACTGTTCTTAAAATATCTTATTTTTCCTTGTTTCCTTTCCTCACTGGGCTATTTTCCCTGTTGGAGCCACTGGGCTTATAGCATCAAGCTTTTCCAACTAAGGTTGTAGCTTAGCAAGTAATAATAATAATAATAATAATAATAATAATAATGATAATAATTGCAATAGTAGTAGTAGTAGTAGTAGTAGTAGTAGTAGTAGTAGTAGTAATAATAATAATAATAATAATAATAATAATAATTCATAGATGGTAAAAGTCTCTCTATAATATCTTATTTAAACGAAGATGAACAACATATCCTCATAAATAAAATCTATCTGACAAGTATTAAGTTTACGCCTGTCCCAAACGAACTACATACACCCCAAAAAGGAGTTTTACACTTGAAAGTACATCGATTTAAAATCGTAATAATTCTGACGAAGTTGAGTGTATGTTCCAAATACTAATTATTGATAATTACTAATGATGCTATTTTTTCTACTTTAGTATCTGTTGATACTTCAGGCATAAATTAGATTTTTTTTGCAAAGTAGGTTCCAATAATTTGATTCCTTCCAATTAGTATTTGCCATGTTTTTCTTATTTTTTTTTTCCTTTTTGTTTGCTGTTTCCAGTTTTTCTTTAAAGGAATTTCGGAATTCCTCTTTTATACGAAAAATACTGAGTAGAGAATACAGTAGAGGAAAAACATTCTTTTGAGCGTAAATATATCTGCACACTTATACAGCAACAACAACAACAACAACAACAACAACAAAAAGAACAAACGCAACAACAAATGTAGCTATTTATAGTCATCAGCATGACAGAGGCCTCAGACATGTCTTTACTCATGTCTGCAATTTGGCCATTTCCATCACCACGCTGGCCATTGCGGATTGGCGATTGTGGGAGACTTTAGCCCGATCTCTCACAGCAAACCAAACTAGTATGGGTAGCCCAGACTAGTACACCTTTAGTGATCATGACGATACACAAACCCCTTCACCACGTTAAGGTATCCCCATTCAGAAAAGGTTACTATATATTATTATTATTATTATTATTATTATTATTATTATTATTATTATTATTACTTTCTAAGCTTCAATCCAAGTATGAAAAGCAGGATGCTATAAGCCCAAATGCTCCAAGAGGAAAAAAATAGCCCAGCGAGGAAAAAAATATGGAAATAAAATACAAGAGAAGTAATGAACAATATAAAATATTTCAAGAACAGTAATAACATTAAAATGATCTTCCATATATTAACTATAAAAAATATAGATAAATATATAATTATTGCTATGATTATGACGTTTACTAATGATCAAATTGAAAGATTTACCAGAGAATATAAATCAAGAAACAGTGAACATATGATAATGTGTATTTAAGATTTAGTTACTTGGAATTTGTGTTAGAAAATCAAAATAGTCATCAACAAAATAAAAAAAAAAAATAGTTTTTTCTTCTCATTCTAATTCAATTACTTAACTCTAACAATATATCTCACAGTTCATGCTTGATTTAAGAGTAACTCAATCCTTTTAACCGAGTTTTTTTTTTTTATTTCATAGAGGAAGAGACTCACATTGATTGTGTATGGCCTCACCAAGCTTAACCTAACAGGCAGTAGGTTGGCCATGGCACCACCCACCCGTTGAGATACTACCGCTAGAGAGTTATGGGGTCTTATTTCTGGCCAGACAGTACTACATTGGATCCTTCTCTTTGGTCACGGTTCATTTTCCCTTTGCTCTCATACACATCGAATAGTCTGGTATATTCTTCACATATTCTCCTCTGTTCTTATAAAACTGACAACACTGAGATTACCAAACAATTCTTTACCCAAGGGGTTGCTGGACTGTAATTGTTTATTGGCTACTTTCCTCTCGGTGAGGTAGAAGAGACTCTTTAGCTGTGGTAAGCCGCTCTACTAGGGTAGGGACACTCCAAAATCAAACCATTGCTCTTTAGTCTTGGGTAGTGCCATAGCCTCTGTACCTTAGTCTTCCACTGTGTTGGGTTAGAGTTCTCCTGCTTGAGT
>NC_090740.1:8448987-8451487 GCF_036898095.1 Palaemon carinicauda | reverse complement strand
ACCTAATCTATCTTTTCTTATAAGAAATCGTAAATTCAAAATGAAATTTTTTCAAACTGAATTATCAGTAACAGAAGCGAAATATTCACTGTATTTTAAACCTAAAAATTATTTGTTTTTATTTTGGTGTGCGAGTAAACACGTGCACCCAGACTGCATTCGACCAGCTAAAGAATGTTAGAAATATTATTTGTTGATTTGTATTCTCTCTCTCTCTCTCTCTCTCTCTCTCTCTCTCTCTCTCTCTTTTTAAGTAAACACAGGCATCCAAAACTCAATCGACTAAGTAAAAAAAATGCTAGAAATATTATTGTTGATTTGCGTTTTTTGAATTTTTTTTGTTTATTGAGTAAACACAAGAAACAAAAACTCCAATCGAACAGTTAGAAATTGCTAGAAATACTATTTTGTTGATTTAAGTTTTTTAAGTAATTTTTTTTCTAGTAAACAAGAACCAAAACCTCCATTTGAATAGTTAGAAATTGCTAGAAATGCTATTTGTTTGATTTGCATTTTTTATGATTTTTTTTTTTTACAAATAAACACAGGAACCCAAAACACCATTCAACCAACTAAAAACTGCTATTAATATTATCTGTTGATTGTTTTATTATGTTTTTTAGTTGTGTAATTACACAAACACACAAAACTCCATTCAACCAACTAAAAATTGCTAGGAATATCATTTGTTGATTTTATATTTTTATATGATTTTTTGTTCTGTAAGGAAACAAGCACCAAAACTCCCTTAGACGAGATGGAAAATGATAAAATTATTATTTGGTAAAACGAATGATGAAACCTGTTTAGCCAATAACCTTTACCTTAATGGTAGTATGTATCGACAGCTATTTGAAGGGGTTCCCATTATGGGAGGGAAGATTATAATTTAGTAGACTTTTTTAGGAAACATTTGACCCGTTTTATGGTTATAGAGTATGTATAGAAATTTGTCCATCATGTGCAAGGAACAGATTATGTAGATTTTTCTTTACATTATATATACAGTAAATATATATATATATATATATATATATACTGGATATATATATCTATGTACATATATACATATATACATATATACATATGTATATGTACATATACATATACATATACATATACATATACATATACATATACATTATATATATATATATTATATATATATAAATTTGGTAAATTAGAGTTTCAACCAAACTCTGATATCCTATATGAAAATTTTATTTTCTATATTTGACCTTTATTTTTGCCGTAAATAATCAGATTTAGAGATAACAAAACCCCCTTTAATAACTACAGTAATTGGTTTTCCACACTGGGAAATCAGAGATTTTGGGTGGGAGACTAATACCTCATTACTTAACTGAGATAATTATGGATTAGTTTTTGTTTTGCTGTATACTTGCTTCGCTTGTGGTTAAACATTATCTCATTGCTCCTACATTCCAGGGAGCGGGCTATTAAACATTATCTCATTGCTCCTATGTTCTGGCAAGCGGGCAACTAAACATTATCTCATTGCTCCTACGCTCTGGCAAGCGGCCGACTAAACATTAATCTCATTGCTCCTACGTTCTGGAAAGCGGACTATGTTTTCGCTATGCGCGTTAGCCCCGTGGGCTAGTATTTCGTTGTTAGTTATCAATTATACAAAGTTAATAAAGACGCAAATCACCAAATATTTCCACAACCTATTGGTTAATCAGTTCACTTACCTTAAATAGAATCAGAAGTTGAAGACGTTGAAGGTTGGGGATCAATCGCATCTTCCAGTACTGCTGGTGCCTGTCTTCCTGAAAAAACAGAATCAGAAGTTAAAGACGTTGAATTTTGGGGATCGATCTCTGCTTGCCTATATTGCCGAAAAACTAAGGGAATCACACTTGGGGTAATCAACACTTTTAGGTAGGTCTGAATGTTCACACAGAAACTTATTTACCACTTCTGGAGTTCCGTGGTAATGTCCATGAAATAACGTCAAAAATATACAGGAGAACAACCACTGTACGCCTGCACAACGGAATACATGACAGACAACTGACAAGCAGTCAAACACTGATTTTTTCAAGAAGGACTTATAAACTCCAATAATCGCAGTTTAATGGATAATCTTGAAACAAACAACCAATCAGGTTTCAGCATTTTTACTGTACTTATGCATCATAACCAAAAACAAAGGACGATCAGATATTTTTACCCATAATGCATTAACACAAAAACAAAATACCATCGGGAGAAAAAACCAACATGGTAGCTAAAGTACATCCTTAGGAAGAATATTTATCGGCAAATATTTCCGTGATCCTTAATTTGCAGAATATTCGAGTAACTTTTTCGTATGAATCATCTAAAAAATATATGATAAAAGAAAAAATAATAGATATACGGATTTACTTAAAACTGTAATAATGCCAAACGACCATACACTAAAAGCTACGAGATTCGTATAAGATCAACATCTAGCGTTGGAATAAAAAAGACCTTCGCGTCTTTGCCATTT
>NC_090740.1:8441487-8443987 GCF_036898095.1 Palaemon carinicauda | reverse complement strand
AAACAAATATAGAATACTTTTTCGAAATTTTATTTATCTTATCAAATCAGCATACCTTTTTTTTAGGCTTTGCAAATAAATCCAGCATACTTTTTTGAAGATTTCAAAGCAATTCCAGCATACATTTTTGAAAAAAAAAAAATTAAGCATATCCAGAATACATTTGGAAGATATTTTGAACAACAAATCTAGCGAATATAATCCATTTCGTTGCAAGATAGCCAACTCTAAAGCTGAAGAAGTTTACCCTTTCACCGCCTCTGCAGGTAATGCAATTTGAAAGGAACTATTTATGCATAAATTACGTCTAGAAATTATGCAGAAAGTCTAACGGGATAAATTTGCCTTGTAAAATACGGTGATCTCCGGCAATGAGGAATTTGTATCCAAACTAATATGGTGTTTAAATTATTGGCATTATTCAGACCCAAGATGAGTTATCCGAATTAGGAAAATCACCTCTTTTGCTGAGATATATAGGCGTTTTGCATTAGCAATGCGGTTACGTGATTATTTGGCAAATGGCTAATTTCATAGTTTTGCGTGAATTATGGTGATGCCCTGAATGAGTGATAGAAAGGATTTCAGAATTCAACTGAAGTATTGATATGATGAAATTAAATTTAGCTTAGTTTATTATACATAAGAGTTTCAACTTACGAACATTCAACTCACGAAAATTCAACAAACGAAAATTCAAACTTACGAAAATTCAACTACGAAAATTCAACTTACAAACATTTGGAGATACAAGCACAATTTCAACTGAAAATAACTAAAATAAGATAAAGAAATAGTGTAATAAAACAGTATTATAATGAATAATTTGATCGTTTTGAGTGAATTAAGGTGATGCCCTGAATTAATGATGGAAAGGATTTTAGAATTCAACTGAAGTTTTGAGATGATGTAATAAAATTTAGCTTAGTTTAATATAAAGAAGTTCCCCAGCTTACGGACATTCGACTTACGAACATTCGGCTCACAACCATTCGACTTACAGACATTCGGAGATACAAATACAAATCAAACTAGAAATAAAAAAGATAAGATAAATACTGTAATAAAACAACATTATACAATTTATATACAATGATCAAAAGGACATTTGTAATAACCTAATAGTTATTTCATATGAAATCTGACTATTTGTTGACTTTTGTAGCTCAAAATGATAGATAATGAATTCATGTTATGCCTACACTAGACCTAAATACAACAAAATATCGACTTATAAACAATTCGACTCACAAACAGCTTCTTAGAACCTATTAAGTTCGTAAGTTGAGGACCATTTTTTACAGACAAGCCAAAACCTATTACCTTAATCTCTAAATGTTCGTTTTGAATTTGTTGTAGAATTCTTGTATTCATCACACTGTAAAGTTCATTACTAATTCTATTACAAAGTTTAATTTTTAATTAAAAGTAGTAACTAATTATAATCGATTATCTAATCAACTATAGGATGGATTAGTTAGATTTTAGATCAATGAGATCGTGTTTTATTAGCCATCAAGTTCTAATCGAAAGACTTGTATATGACTGTACGTAAACACACACACATAATAATTTTTATTTACCTATCTATCTATATGTCTATTTATCTGTCTATCTATCTATCTATCTATCTATCTATCTATACGTGTGTGTCTGTATATATGTATATGGCACCCTACCTAGATAATAAAAATAAAAATAGTCTTTGATCTCTTATTACAGCTTATCTCAGAAAATTCCTTGCCATTGCTCACACTCTTTTACCAAACTCATGCCCCTCTTTTATATATGTTTATGTTGTGTTGTGTGTGTATGTCTGTTGTGTGGATGTGTGTTGTTGGTATATGGTCCCCTCCTTTGGTAATCTAGATAGAAAGACACTTCATTTCTGATTACAAATTTATCTCAGGAAATTCCTTGCCATTACTCAAACTCTTTTACCAAACTCATACCCCTCTTTTATATATGTTTCTGTGCTGTGTGTATGGGCTTTGAGTGTATGTGTATTTGAATGTGTGTTGTGTGTGTGTGTGTGGCCCATCCTTAGATAACCAAAATATAAAGACACTTCGATCTCTTATTACAAGTTATCTCCAGATCTCCTAGCCATAATTGAAACTCTTTTTACCAAACACATACCCCTCTTTCATATATGTTTGTGTGGTTCGACTATATTGTGTGTATTGTGTACTTGTGTTGTATGTGTGTGTGTGTGGCCCCCTCCTTAGATAATCAAAATAAAAAGACACTTCGTTCTCTGATTATAATTTATCTCAGGAAATTCTTTCCCTTGGCCTAAACTGTTCTCCAAACACGTACCCCTCTTTTCGTGTGTTGTGTCTGTATAAGTGTAGTGTGTATTTGTGTGTGTGGGTGTAGCCCCACACCTAGAATAATCAAAATAGATACTTCCATCTATAATTACAATTTATCTCAAGAAATTCCGTTCTTTGACTTAAACTGTTCTCCAAAACCGAAACCAGCCACATCTCAATATGTT
>NC_090740.1:8426805-8429305 GCF_036898095.1 Palaemon carinicauda | reverse complement strand
TCATACTCGTTAGTTCCGTTGGTCGCTTCATCCTTATCATCTTTGTGAGCTAAGTAAGGGATGAATTGAGGGGTCCTATAGGTCTACCTGCTAAAACATTAGCAGCCATAGCCTGGCAACCTCTTGTTCCTAGTTGGGTGGAGAAGGGGCTTAGGTGCTGAGCATATGTATAAAGGGTCAGTCTCTCGGGCATTGCCTGTGCTTGATAGCCTATATCTTTACACTCTGAGTCATCAGCAGCCATTGCCCGCCCTTCCTTGTTCCAAGCTTGGGTGGAGAGGAAGCTTGGGCGCTGATCATATGTATATATGATCAGTCTCTAAGGCAGTATCTCTGCCATTCATGAGTGGCCTTTAAACTTTTAAAGCTGCCGAGTAAACCTTATTAATTCCCCAAAACATAAAACACACCCGCACTGAATTTGTCATCTGAGGTCGTCAGCTGTTCTGATTTCACAGGTGTTCGCCTCAGACCAGGGATTAATTTTTCATTCACAATCAGATGTTTCTGCTGATATTTACTTAATTAAATATTAGAATAGCAGCTGATAAACCATTATCTTATATTTAATATCTGGGAATAAGGGATGTCAGTTGAAATATACTTTGAAAACTAATCGAATATTGTCTTGGAGTTTGATTGATTGATTGATTGATTCAAAGTTTTCAGGCATCCTGACATCTGAGGTTATTGACGCCGGTCTTGGAGTTTGAGATATTCTTTTTAATAGTGACTGAAGTTTGTTTTTTATACACTTATTCTATAAATCATTAGATTTCTATTGAAATATAATTTAGTCAGTGTAGTTTTTCATAATGATATTCTTCTCTATTCAGTGTAATTAGATGATCATTATATGAATGATTCTACCCATATACATGCATATCTACATAATAAATATATGTAAGTATACAAATATATATATATACATATATATATATATATATATATATATATATATATATATATATATATATATACACATATATATATATGTGTATATATATATATATATATATATATATATATATATATATATATATATATATATATATATATATATATACGCATATATTTTACAATACTAGTATACATATATGGTTTTTTGTAGGGCTCCATGGCTGTTTGATATTGTGTTATGGATGTGGTAACATATATATATATATATATATATATATATATATATATATATATATATATATATATATATATATATATATATATATACATATATGTATGTATGTGTATATATATATAAATATATATATATATATATATATATATATATATATATATATATATATATATATGCATATATATATATATATATATATAATATATATATATGTATGTATATATATATGTATATATATATATATATATATATATATATATATATATATATATATATATATATATATATATACCCCTGTGTAAATGATATACGAAAAAGAGTGTATCACAATTCTGAAATCTTTCTATCTATCAATGGTTGACATTTATATAAAATAATTCGTCCATTTCCCCCCCCAATAAATATGAACAACCCATCTCTCTCTCTCTCTCTCTCTCTCTCTCTCTCTCTCTCTCTCTCTCTCTCTCTCTCTCTCTCTCTCCCAAAAAAACCAACTTACGATATACGACCGTATATCCCCTAGCTTACATAACCGGTTTTCCACAATGCCCCTGAGATCAATCCTATAAATAAAATAAATCCCGCTTCCATCTCCTTCCTTCCTTTGTGAGTCCTACGCGGCATTCTTCAAAGGACCCTTCCATCCCAGCCATCGCAGGATCGGAATTGAGAAGGACATCTCGACAATTAAAGTTCGAGAAGAGGAGCCAAGAGAGAAAATTCTTTAGTTACCTTCGTGACGGGGTCTCCTAACAACGCTTTGAAATGGCAAAGACGCGAAGGTCATTTTATTCCATCGCTAGATGTTGATCTTATACGAATCTCGTAGCTTTTAGTGTATGGTCGTTTGGTATTATTATAGTTTCAAGTATATCCGTATATCTACTATTTTTTAATTTTTCATATATTTTTGAGATGATTCCTACGAAAAAGTTACTCGAATCTTCTGCAAATTAAGGATCACGGAAATATTTTCCGATAAAATTCTCCCTAACTGTTATCCTAAGGATGTACTTTAGCTACCATATTGGTTTTTCTACGGATGGTATTTTGTTTTTGTGTTAATGCATTATGGGTAAAAATATCTGATCGTCCTATGTTTTTGGTTATGATGAATAGGCACACTAAAAATGCTGATACCTGATTGGTTGTTTTGTTTCGAGATTATCCAATTAACTGCGATTTTGGATTTTATAAGTCCTTCTTAAAAAAACAGTGTTTGACTGCTTGTCAGTTGAGTGTCATGTATTCCGTTGTGCAGACGTACAGTGGTTGTTCGTCTGCATATTTTGACATTATTTCATGGAATTCATGGACGGAACTCCAGAAGTGGTAAATAAGTTTCTGTGTGAACATTCAGACCTA
>NC_090740.1:8406805-8416805 GCF_036898095.1 Palaemon carinicauda | reverse complement strand
AGTAATTATCAATAATTAGTATTGGGAACATATAATCAACTTCATCAGACTGATTACGATTTTAAATCGATATACTTTTAAGTGTAAAACTCCCTTTTGGGGCGTATGTAGTTCGTTTGGACAGGCGTAAACTTAATACTTGTCAAATTGATTTTATTTTGGGGGAAATGTTGTTTATCTTCATTTGAATACGATATTGTAAAGAGACTTTTACGATTTACGAAATATTATTATTATTATTATTATTATTATTATTATTATTATTATTATCATTATTATTATTATTACTTGCTAAGCTACAACCTTAGTTGGAAAAGCTTGATGCTATAAGCCCAAAGATTCCAACAGGGAAAATAGCCCAGTGAGGAAAGGAAACAAGGAAAAATAAAATATTTTAAGAACAGTAATATTATCAAAATAAATATTTCATATATACACAATAATAACTTTAACAAAACAAGAGGAAGAGAAATTAGATAGAATAGTGTACCCTAGTGAACCCTCAAACAAGTGAACTCTAACATCAGACAGTGGAAGACCATTGTACAGAGGCTATAGGACTACCCAAGACTAGAGAACAATGTTTTGATTTTGGAGTGTCCTTCTCCTAGAAGAGCTGCTTACCATAGCTAAAGAGTCTCTTCTATCCTTATCACGATTTTGTGTTACCTTGACAGGAGTGAAGCCGGTTAGGAAGCCAACACAGGGTTGAGGCTATGCCTTAGGGTAAGGTAAGGATACGGCAGTCAAAGAAGGCTACGCACCCACCCCGGTAGGCAATTAGGTAGGTATACGGTTCCTAGGTTAGGTTAGGTGGGGAACCTTAGGTTAGGTGGTGTTCTAGTTTTTGTATTTCTTTGAAATGTTTTTTTCACTTATAACTTTTGAAATTTTACACCTGGTCTGTTCTAGTCAACTTATGGTCTCCTATGTAGTAACATCCTTGACTGGTGACCACGTGACTGGGGTTTGAGCCCCGCTCAAACTCGATAGTGCCTTTGGTCGGTGCAACCTCACCATCCTTGTGAGCTAAGGATGGGGGTTTTAGGGGAGCCTATAGGTCTATCTGCTGAAACATCGGCAGCCATTTCCTGTCCCTCCTTGGTCGTAGCTTAGGTGGAGAGGGGGCTTGACCGTTGATCATATGTAAATATGGTCAGTCTCTAAAGGGGTATCCTGCTTGATGTCGCAATGTCATTGTCCCTTGTCTCTGCCATTCATGATCAGCCTTTAAACATTTAAAGGCTACACTTTTTATATTAATATACTTTAATAATAATATACCAATAAGCCTTAGTTCAGTCTCTAAGGCTATGCCCTGCTTGATAAGGCAATGTCACTGTCTCTTGCCTCTGCCATTCATGACAGGCTTTTAAAGATTTAAAGGTTCCTTTATATGTTAACAGAAAAAGTGTAGTTTTTAAATGTTTTAAATGTTTAAAGTCCAATTTTAAGCTTAGTAAAAACAATAGAATACACTTTGGTACATTAAACTTTAAGTTTCTTAATAGAAAAAGTGTAGCCTTTAAATGTTTAAAGTCCGATTGTAAGCTTATTATAAATAATAACACATACTTAGTTACACTAAACTTAAAGTTTATTAATAATCTTTAAGATTAATGTACCAAATACATGCTATTGTTTTTACTAGTTTTACAATCGGACTTTGAAAATTCAATGGCTACACTTTTTCTGTCAATAAACTTCAAGTTTAATGTACCAGAGTATACTGTATATTAATATTTTTATTAAGCTTACAATTCACCCAAACAGTTGATTACTCTTTGTGAATACAAAAAAGTCATGGAATTTATGAACTCCATGGCAGAAGAGCGTTTCGTCCACCATTAAGCTTATAACGAATTTTTGGGAGGGAAATTTTTGGGATTTGCCTAAATGGTTCACCGAACGAAAACATAATGGATTTGGGGTCAAAGTTATTAGGATTTTTTTGCTTTTTTGCATGGTGGCCCCTGCTCTCTCTCTCTCTCTCTCTCTCTCTCTCTCTCTCTCTCTCTCTCTCTCTCTCTCTCTCTCTCTCTCTCTCTCTCTCTCTCTTAGAGACTAAAGGGATAGTGCCGGACTTCATAGTTAGGGTACTTGCCGTAGAAACAATTATGAAAAATTATGAATAAATATAATTTTTTTTTTATATATTTTTGTACATAAAGGTTTTTCAATGACTCGAAAATCTAAGCTAATGATTTTTCAGTTAAAATGGAAAGGTCACTGTGGATATGGAGAAGTCCCTGTGGGTGTGGGGAAGTCTTTGTGGGCGTTAGGAACTCTTGTTGGCACGGGGAGCTCTCCGTGGGCGTTGAAAAGTCTGTTGAAGTCGGGAGGTCCCCACGTGTGTGTAGAATTTTTCGTGGGCGTTAGGAGCTTCCCATGGGCGTTGGGAGCTCATCGTGGGCGTAAAGAGCTCCTCGTGGGTGTTGGGAGCTTTTCATAGGCATGGGGAGCTCCCCTTGAGCATGGGGAGCTTCTAATGGGCTTGGGGAGTTTCCCATGGGTGATTGGAACCCCCCCATGGGAGTTTGGAACTCCCCGTGAGCGTGGGGAGCTTCTTATAGGCATGCAGAGCTCACCATGGACGTTGGGAGCTCCATATGGACGTAGGGAGCTCCTCAAGGGCGTGGGGAAGGATCCTATGGTCGTGTGTAAGAAGCCAGTCAACTTCCTCCTTGGTAAGAAAGGGATGTTTTTATAGCCCATATATGTGAGTTATCGGCAACCCCGGCTCATCTCAATAAGAAAGAATAAATAACCCCCCACCTCCCACCCACCCCACCCCCAAAAAAAAAAAAAAAAAAAAAAGAAACGAAAACGAGCCATAGAGGATAACGAGAAGAATCAAGGAAGCAATTATCCAAGGACAACAAAAGGATTTCCTCCTTCGGGAAGGAAGTGAGTCAGGCATCTGTCTTTCCTTACGAGGCTCACATTAGTGTGGGACTCTTGGGTGACTTCTTGTAGGGTTTAGTTAAGGAATGATAAAGCTGAACCTTCCTGTTTATATGGGTTATAAGGAAGACTATTGTGCTCTTATTAAAAGAGAGAGAGAGAGAGAGAGAGAGAGAGAGAGAGAGAGAGAGAGAGAGATCATTGTTTAGACGTTGATATACCATCGCTGAATTCATGTGCTGTACCTTCCAGAGAGAGAGAGAGAGAGAGAGAGAGAGAGAGAGAGAGAGAGAGACGGGGGGGGGTAAAAATGTAGATCATTGTATAGATGTTAATATACCATCGCTGACTTCTTGTGCTGTACCTTCCAGAGAGAGAGAGAGAGAGAGAGAGAGAGAGAGAGAGAGAGAGAGAGAGAGAGAGAGAGAGAGAGAGAGAGAGGTAAAATATGAAGATCATTGTTTAGAAGTTATACCTGCGCTGAAATCATACGCTGTACCTTTCAGATAACAAAATTGATAAGACTAATTCACTAATTCTTCCTGTTTATATGGGTTATAAGAGAGAGAGAGAGAGAGAGAGAGAGAGAGAGAGAGAGAGAGATTTAGGATATATAGGTAATTGCTTAGATATTATTATTATTATTGTTAATATTATCATTATTATTATTATTATTATTATTATTATTATTATTGTATTGAGACAGAAGAGAAATAACATGACTACTAGAGCAAACTTATGTAGAGGATATTCTAACAACATATAAGAATAAGAAATGATATGGTAGGGCATGATTTTATATATGAATACATATATATATATATATATATATATATATATATATATATATATATATATATATATATATATATATATATATATATATCTGTGTGTATGATAATCTTTTGATAATACTCGTGAAAAATGCAATAGACCTCCACCTAAGAATAGCTTTGTTTTACCCAATAAACTAAAGCTGAAATTACTTTGATTAAATTGTCACAATAAAGAAGGGTTTTGTATTAAGAAAAAAAGCAGCAAAGTCATCTTGCAATATAAACTAGTCAATGTTATGACAAACATCATAGATTAAAGAGATTATTATATATGAAATAATACGTTAACTGAAAAATGTGCAGACCAAGTCCAAAGTCATGTAATATATGCGTCCTCTTACCTTGGCGAGCTACAACGAAAATTATAGAAGAAGAATCATTAATTATACTTGTAATTATAACTTGATAGCTCATCAATATGGGAGGATATGAACTAATTAATTTTGCTAAGTAGCTATTATGTGATAAAGACCCTCATTATCAATATTTCTAGACCCGACTATTGGAAGACCCCAAACGATAATTTAAAGCTCAGAATTCGACTATGTTGTATATTGTCCTTTCCTGTTGATAAGTAATGCCACAATGACATTAAGTAAGTCTTTTGACTCATAGTTTATCATACAATCTCCAGAGCAGCACTTATGAAATTCAATCATGTGCTGATATAAGTCACATGCTATATCAGCTGAAGAAATCAGTGATATATCTGAGATTACGTGGCAAAACAAATAATGACAAATTAAGAGGTCACGAGATATATACAATCACTTCTACAATAGACAGATTGGAGGATTAATAATGGACAGACCCCATCGAGGATAGATTCTAATGTATTTAAACTTAATATTTTTTTCTGTATCAAGAATCTAATTGCTAGTAAGTAGTTAATCCTATATCCGACCTCGGTCTATCACTTCACGTTCTATACTTATCTAGCCAGACTTCATACAGTCTAGATTGTAATGTTAATTAAACTTTACATTTTTTTATATGAAGCTATATTAAATTCCCAGCCCCCATCCCACCAAAAATCCAAAATAAACAAAATGAAAAACATATAAGATTCCAATTGTTATTAAGTAGTTAATACTTAAACGAACCTCGTTCTGACTATAGCGGATACATAAACATCTCTCTTCACCTTCTATACTTATCTGGTCAGACTCCATGCAGCCTAAATTCTAATCTAATTAAAATTTATGTTTTTCTCTGTAAAGATATACTAAACTCTCCCCCAAATCAAGACTAAACAGAAGGAAAATACATAATAATCCAATTTTTAGTAAGTACACTTAAAATTTGCTGTATAAAACGGTAACAGTCCTGGAATAAATGTTGCCAGGAATTTACCATTAAAAAAAAAAACCGGATATATTGACGTAAAGGAGTGATGTTACGGTCACCAACCCGTAAAAGATAGTAACAAAGTAGGGTGAAATTACGTTCGCTTGTATTTTACTGAAATACAGCTAAGAACAGTAGTTTTTTTTTTTTTACAGAGAATTTCAGACTGAAATTACGGTGTTTTTTTTTTTTTTAAAGTGATGTCAGTCCTAAACCTGACCTCGTTCTGGCTATACCATATACATAGAAATCTCTCTTCACATTCTGTGTTTTACTGAAATACGTCTGAAAAGAGTAGTATTTTTTTTTTTTTACAGAGAATTTCAGATTGGAATTACGGTTTTTTTTAATAAGAGTATTATTAATCCTAAACCCGACCTCGTTCTGGCTATAGCAGATACATAGAAACCTCTCTTCACGTTCTATACTTATCAGGAAAAAATAACAATGAATCCCACCGAGAAGGACAACATATCTCCCGAATGGTAGCTGTGAGACGTGTGTAATACCCTACACGAGGGGATTTACTCTCCTGAGGCCCTATTTAAAGTCAAGAAGGGAATGCTTAAGGATAAAAACGAAGACTCCATACAAAGAGGAATTAAGCAAGCAATTAAACAAGGGCACGAAACAGACTCATTCTTTACAAAGGGGAAGTACGTAGAGTATACTTCTTCAACAGAATATAAAACACAAGTCATTAGTGATGGAGAGAGGGTTGAGAGTTGGGTAGTTTTAGTTCTTTCCTTTCTCTGCAGTGAAGCTCTTTATTCTTCTTCCCGTTGTTGTTGTTGTTGTTGTTGCTGTTGTTGTATTTCTTCTTTTTCTCCTTCTGTCACACCATTATTCTGGAATTAAGGGGTCGGTTGCCTGATGCACCCTCTCCAATGCCTTCTATCATAGGTTCTTTCCTAAGCTACATATATGTCAATTCTTGTTGTTGTTGTTGTTGTTCTTCTTCTTCTTCTTGTTCTTCTTTCCCAACGTTATCCATAAATTAAGGGGTCGGTTGCCTGATGCGTCCTCTCCAATACCTTTTATCATACGGTCTTTCTGGAGTGAAGCTTCTTCTTGTTCTTGTTCTTCTTCTTCTTCTTCTCTCCCACTGTGATCCTAAAATTGAGGGGTCGGCTCCCTGATGCATCCTCTCCAATACCAAGTTTGAAGTCTCTGTGACAACGATGTCTAAACTTATGGCTGATTATGTGAATTGAATATTTTGCTTAACCATGACCTTGAACTTAATTATTTTCAACTTTTTACATAACATTTAATCCCAACAAGTTTCATTACTCTACATTTAAAATTGTGGGTAGGAAGCTGTTTACAAACACACACATAACAAAAACACACAAACAGGGGCGAAAACATAACCTCCTTCTATCCTCGTTGGCGGAGGTAATAATAAGTGCAATAATTGTACTACTATACATTAAACAGAATTAATAGTAGTTTCAAATACTAATATTAAAGAACTTGAGTATGTTTTCTTTTTGGATGTATACTCTTTTTAACAAAGTATACATCCAAAAAGAGAACGCATTCAAATTCTTTAATATTAATAATCTATATAATGAACGAAAAGTTGTCATCTTAATGAAAATTTCTCTAAAGCCCATCTATCAAGCCAATTCAAATAAGTTAGATTGAAAAAAAGATATAAGTTCATAAAAACCTGATATGGAGTCCACTAGAGAGAAGCAATTAGTCTGTCGAGTACATCTCTCGAGATCTGCACTCGACGACTCCTTCCTCAAAACCATATTTCAAGTAAGGTTTGAGATGTTCAGATGTGGGCAAGTGATTCATTAGACTATGCTAGATTTACTCAATGTAGTATTTTCGTGAAAGTGAATATAGGAGAGATATGATAATGCTGAAATGTTTTTCTCTAATATTCATATCTTACGTAAGTATAGTAACCTCCCCTATGTAATGAAGAGCAAGTCTCTCTCTCTCTCTCTCTCTCTCTCTCTCTCTCTCTCTCTCTCTCGGTATTGTCAGACTTATAACTACTCGGTCTTTCCCCATCAGATAAGAAGGAGAGGGAGTAGTCAAACCCCGATGGGATGTGATGTGTGTGTGTGTGTGCATATTTATCAAAATATTTAGCCATCCTCTTTAACAGGTCTTGTACACAATTGAAGTAAGGATAACTATGAGTAAATAATTAGATCAATATTATTACTTAATTTCTCAAGTTAATATCCCCAAAGTGGTCATATCCTCAAAAAAAAAAAAAAAAAAAAAAAAAAAAAAAAAAAAAAAAAAATAAAAAGACTTTAAATGAGGATTATGGGGTAATCAAAAGGGTTAGACTATGCAATTAGAACTCTTGAAATGATTATAACTAACCAACAGGGTTGGACTAAGCAATTGGAAGACTTGCAATAAAGATTATGACTAACCAGATGGGTTGAACCAAGCAATTGGAAGACTTGAAATAATAATTATGACTAACCAGATGGGTTGGACCAAGCAATTGGAAGACTTGAAATAAAGATTATGACTAACCAGATGGGTTGGACCAAGCAATTGGAAGACTTGAAATAAAGATTATGACTAACCAGAGGGGTTGGACTAAGCAATTGGAAGACTTGAAATAATGATTATGACTAACCAGATGGGTTGGACTAAGCAATTGGAAGACTTGAAATAATGATTATGACTAACCAGATGGGTTGGACTAAGCAATTGGAAGACTTGAAATAATGATTATGACTAACCAAAATGGTTGAACAAATAACAGAAATAAAAAGAAAAAGAAGTTAGACTAATAACATAAATATAAGGAGTTAGACTAAAAACAGAAATAAAAAAGAATAAGTTACACTAAAAACAGAAATAAAAAAAGAAGATAGAAATGAATCCGGTGGAGAGAGGCAATTATTTACAAGAGCCAGAATCCTCAAGTTTCCTCATCGATATTTCCTCTTCAGAAACATATTTGAAGTAGGTACTCGCAAGCCCCCCCCCCCCCCCCCCCCTTCCTTGTTCAAATAAAATTCCATGTTATTTCTACCATTTGACAACTGTTTCTTTTGTAGAAATAAACATGTAGTACTTTTCGTGTATCTGTAAAGTGTTTCTATAAATTCTAATTGTGGGATATTATTAATAACCATAGCCTACAAAAAGATGTGGAGAACAGAGATAAAAAAAAAAAAAACAAGTTGGCCATCCAGATTAGGAGAACAGAATCTTCAGAAAGGAGTGAAAAGACAAAAAAAAAGAGACAAAATAAACAAGAACTAATCATGTAGATAAAGAGAACAGAACACTCAGAAAGGAGTAATGAGATAAGAGATTAAATACCAAGTTCTTAGTCCAAATTAGCAGCACAGAACCTTTAGAAAGGAGTGGAAATATAGAAAATCAAGAACTAATAATCTAGATAAAGAGATCAGACCATTCAGAAAGGAGTAATGTGATAAGAGATTAAACAACATGTTGGCCATCCCGATTAGGAGAACGCAACATTTAGAAAGGAGTGAAAAGATAAACAATCAAGAACTTATTATCTAATTAAAGAGAACAGGGCCTTCAAGAAAGAGTGAGGAGAGAAGAGATTATAAAGCAAGTTGGTCATCCAGATTCGGAGAACAGAATCTTTAGAAAGGAGTTGAAAGATGAAAAAACATGAACTAATCATCTAGATAAAAAGAACAGAGCCTTCAGAAAGCAGTAATGAGATAAGAAATTAAAATAACAAGATGGCCATCCAGCTTAGGAGAACAGAACCTTTAGAAAGGAGTGGGAAGATAAAGAAACAAGAACTAATCACCTAGATAAAGAGAACAGAGCCTTTAGAAAGGAGGAATGAGATAAGAGATTAGATAACAACTTGGTCATCCAGATTAGGAGAAAAGAACCTTTAGAAAAGAATAGAAAGATACCTAAGAGTAGAAAAAGCCACTTGGTTATAGTCTCCCATCAGACCTTCGTAGGAAGGAGGAGGGGTTGAAGCACACAAAGATATAGAGGGTCCATAAAAAAGAAGTATAATTTAGGATGCAATTACCCGAGAACACCGGAATAATTTATCCTGTACTTCAGGAAGCTTAGTCTTCTTTCTTAGAATAGTTAATCCCTAATAACGGAGACTTCCATAGGAGGACGAGGAAGAGAAGGGTCCCTAAACTCATTGTTGTTATTTCGCTTTATTCCTAGAGATCTGATTCTATCTAGATATCATAAAGTGGTCTTATGGTCTTATGGGGGAAGTTAAGATGAAGGTTACGTTAATCCCGTTGCAGAAGGGAGACGTTAATTTCATTATTAAAGTCAAAAATTTATTTTTTTCAAATATTAGTCTTTACTGAATTTTTGAAAATTACGTGGAAAGGTATATATACATACATACATATATATGTATATATATATATATATATATATATATATATATATATATATATGTGTGTGTATATATATATATATATATATATATATATGTATATGTATATATATATATATATATATATATATATATATATATATATATATATATATATATATATATATATATATATATATATATATATATATATACATATATATACACATATATATATATATATATATATATATATATATATATATATATATATATATGTATATATATATAATATATATATATATATATATATATATATATATATATATATATATATATATATATATATAATACATATATATATATATATATATACAGTATATATATGCATAAATATATAATAACAATAATTCTCGCGAATGAAAACCAGTTATTCTCACTGAGGAAGCAAGAGTCTTATCTATCCCTCTTTTACAGAAAAAAAAAAAAAACTCCACAATATTATCTCTCACAGGAACTGTGCCTGAACAACTCAGGATCCGATTTCAACCATTGTTGCAAGAGAAGAGATAACTGGAAA
>NC_090740.1:8394305-8399305 GCF_036898095.1 Palaemon carinicauda | reverse complement strand
AAGATTACATGTTGAAAGAAAGAACTTTTTTTTTAAGGGCATGTAGGAAGGTTAATTATACTGTATGTGATACAAAGAAAAATAGTTTTCATATTATGAACCTCTCTCTCTCTCTCTCTCTCTCTCTCTCTCTCTCTCTCTCTCTCTCTCTCTCTCTCTCTCTCTCTCTCTCAATTCTAAAAAGCTAATACTGCTTTGAAAGGTCTCTTATAACACTATACTTCTCTTTTAATGATTATATCCTCCCAATACAGAGAGAGAGAGAGAGAGAGAGAGAGGAGAGGAGAGAGAGAGAGAGAGAGAGAGAGAGAGAGAGAGGAGAGAGAGAGAGAGAGAGAGAAAAACTTCTCTGATACGTTTATTTCATGATCATTCCTAACACGAACTGTTTGGAGAGAGAGAGAGAGAGAGAGGAGAGAGAGAGAGAGAGAGAGAGAGGAGAGAGAGAAGAGAGAGAGAGAGAGAGAGAGAGAAGATCTAGCTACAAGTTAGAAATAGAACTATATACATCATTCACTTATCCTGTAATTAAAAATGTAGTACAGTATCACATTAGATTAAAATTATTGTTATTATTAAAATATTATTTTTATTGAAGTTAATAAAATTATTCAAATTATTACAAAAAGACATGGAAATTCTTACAAATTATTTGAATATTTGAAAACAGTAATATTCCGTTCTAACAACAGCAACATCCAGATCGTGAAACAATTCTTGCTGATTTTTAAACAAACAATGCCACTTGACCTCACACTTGCTAGAGAGAGAGAGAGAGAGAGAGAGAGAGAGAGAGAGAAGAGAGGAGAGGAGAGAGGAGAGGAGAGAGAGAGAGAGAGTGAGAGAGAGAACAGTAATTTTCCACTTAAGCAACATGAAACAATTTTTGCTGATTTTTAAATAAATAATATCACTCGACTTCACATTTACATAGAGAGAGAGAGAGAGAGAGAGAGAGAGAGAGAGAGGAGAGAGAGAGAGAGAGGAGAGAGAGAGAGAGAGAGAGAGAGAGAGAGAGAGAATATAATATTAATTCTTTGTTTCCAATAATTGCATTGGGTATTGAAAAATATAAAACTGCAATTAGTAAAATCACCTTACAAATAGTTAAAATAATTTGATATTTCAGACATACAAAAGTTTGTTTAAGAATCAGAGAGAGAGAGAGAGGAGAGAGAGAGAGAGAGGAGAGAGAGAGAGAGAGAGAGAGGAGAGAGAGAGAGATACACGGCAGAACAGTAAAACAATAGGAAAATATAAAAGAAATCTATGTAAACTGAAGGACATGAAAGGTTTTGGTATAGAAGAAAAGGAAAAGAGATCAGATCTTTATATAAAATTAAATGGATAGTTCAGAACGACGAATATTTTTCCAGTTGACAAGAGAAAATTTGAGGAATTTAATAAAGAAAACTACATAAAGATTTTCTTTTTTCATTTGCTACAGAGATTCTATTTTAGATTAGGAATGGCTCTGAAAGAGTAAAAATTTTCCTTGATTAAATCTACAGAAAATTAATTAAATTAGAGAAGTTTTTATTGGATGAAAGTAATTATTTTTCTGTTAATTTAAACTTTTTTCAGTAATATAAAATGTTACAAAATTGTCTTTTGTGAGAGAATAATGTATTTCATACTTTAATTTTTTCTGTTGAAATGAATATTTTCCAGTAATATGATATGTTACAAAACTGTCTTTTCTAAGAGAAAATGTATTTTACACTCACTTCATATTTTTTTGTTAAAGTAAATATCTTTTAGTAATATATCATGTTACAAAACAGTATTTTGTAAAAAAAAAAGTATTTTTATACTTATTTCAGAATTTACGTATTTTATACACATGTACACTATTGGAGTAAAAAAAATTTCACAGTAATAGAAAATAAACTACAAATTCAGTCTATTTTGAGAGAAAATAAGTATTCTACACTCATTTCAGATTTGACGTATTCGTTACACATGCACACTATGGGAGAATTTACATAGAAACTATCCATTGTGTAGGTCAGACACCCACGCTACTCTACTGTGGCTGGAGTCATTATAAATTCAAAAAGTTTGGTTGTAATGTTTGAGCTTGAGATCAAAGTTAGTATTTTTTTCTTTTAGTATTTTTTCTTTATCCATCTATGAATATAATAACAGTTTTGTAAGTATCCTTTTATCATCCTTCCATGAAAATACTAACAGTTTCCCAAGTATAACGTTATTATCCCTCCATAAATATAATAGTTTTATCATCCTTACATGAAAATAATAACAGTTTTCTAATCAAATCCTTGTTATCCTTCTAGCCGCCCGTTGAGATACTACCACTAGAGAGGTATTGGATCCTTTGACTGACCAGACAGTAATGCATTGGATCCCTCTCTCTGGTCACGGCTTATTTTTTTCTTTGCCTACACTTACACAGAATAGTTTGGCCTAATCTTTACATATTCTCGTCTTTCCTCATACACCTGACAACAATGAGATACTTAACACTTGTTCACCAAGGGGTTAATTACTGTACTGCAATTTGTTCAGTGTACTTTCCTCTTGGTAAGGGTAGAAGAGACTCTTTAGCTGTGGTAAGCAGCTCTTCTAGGAGAAGGACACTCCAATATTAAACCACTGTTCTCTAGTCTTGGGTAGTGCCATAGCCTCTGTACCATGGTCTTCCACTGTCTTGGGTTGGAGTTCTCTTGCTTGAGGGTACACTCGGGCACACTATTCTATCTTATTTTTTTTTCTTCCTCTTGTTTTTTTGAAATGGTGTGTTGGGCAGGCTTAATAGAAGGGCCATGGATGCCTGGTGGTTTATCAAGAGGTTGTCTTTTCCTTTTTCTGATTCTTTTTCTTCTCAAAACCATCCTTACTGTCCTCCCTTCAGTTGAAGTGGCTATCCTGGAGGGTATTTTAGCCTTGCATGGTGTATCGGCTCCTCCATGTTGACCAGTTTTTCCGACTTTTTACTATAGTCTATGGGTATCATCAATCACTTTGTTTATAATTCTGTACGTATTGTTTTTGTTATAATTCTTGTTAATCTAGTTTTTAAGTATGATGTCTCTTTTTTATTTCTATTAATTCTTATGCTGTCTGGAGACATTGAGCGAAATCCGGGACCAGTACGTCCTAGATTTCGTCAATGTCGTCTTCTGTATTGCAATATTCGTGGTCTTCATGCAAATATCCAAGACCTTACAGTTGCGTCCAGACAGTATGATATTCTTTTGTGCTCAGAAACTTTGGTTTCTAATATAAGGCACTCATCTGAGCTCCTTATAACTGGTTTTAAGAAGCCAATAATGTTGAAAACGTGATGCCATCCCTAGGGCCAGGGGAATGGCGGTGTATATTAGGACAGAGTACCCTGCTTCTCATAAGTCCTGCTATCAATGTGGATGTCATGAGATTCAGGTAATAAAAGTTTGTGGCAGGCATAACAACTTTTATTTATGTTCGATCTACCGGAATCCAGACATGGATGATTCTATCTTCGATTGTCTTCTTACCATTATGGCTAAGATACAAGAAGATGATAGAAAGGCTTCTTTTGTCTTTGTTGGTGATTTTAATGCTCACCATAGGGAGTGGTTAAGTTCTATCTCTCCTACCGATCGCCATGGCTTAAGAGCTTTAGACTTTGCCTCTGAATCAGGCTGTGAGCAAATCATAAATGAAGCTACTCACAGGTCTGGTAATTGCTTGGACCTTGTATACACTGACTCCCCTGGCGTTATAACTGGTAAGGTTGGTTCTCCAGTCGGGACATCTGATCATGCCTTGATTTCATTATTAGTGAAGACTGAGCAGCCTGTCCCTGATACATCATATTCTTGTAAAATTTATATGAAATCCCAAGCAGACTGGAATGGGATTTTACATGATCTTTTGTGCTTGAATTGGTCACAATTATATAATAGTGTAGATCCTGTTGTCCCTTTGAATGAGAATCTAGTCAACATAATTGATAGGCGTATCCCTTCTCGTGTGCTAAGGTACCGAGTGAAGGGACAAACCGTGGTTCAATGATGATTGTAGACGTGTTTTTTTGGAGAAGCAGGAGGCCTATCAACTTTGGAAGGGTAACAGATCAGATTTGACCTGGAACAACTATACTCAGCTTCGAGCTTTTGCTCAGAGAGTTTATGCCCTCAACTGAAAAGGAGTACAATTTAACCATAAAAGAAACACTTTCTGGTACAACTCAGGAACATAAATGGTGGTCTACCCTTAAATCTGCACTCTTTTGGTGTAGATGCAACAGTTCCTCCCTTTACTTAAACCAGATGGCTCAGTCACTCACTGTCCAAAGGAAAAGGCAACCCTTTTGGCTGATGTTTTTGACAGTAAACAGAGTAATGAAAAACTTGAACTTCTCATTCCTGTTTTCCTGAGGCTAAACTAACTAGTTTAGCTTTTCGATCTCGTGAGATTAAAGCTCTGTTGATGGACCTTGATGCTTATGGAGGTGTAGACCCAAATGGTATTTTTCCTTTGTTTTTTTATAAAGACAGCAGATTTCTTAGCTCCAAAGTTATCTGTTATTTTGCGCAAGTTAGCAAGAAGAGAGCTTTTAGCACTAGTTGGAGAATTGGTAATGTTACTCCTCTATGTAAATGTGTTTGTGGTAGCTCAAGTCCCACTGATTACCGCCCCAATTTCCATAACTCCCATATTATCTAAAGTTTTTGAACGTCTTCTGGCAAAACGTCTTAATAGGTTTGCTGAAGCTAATCATCTACTCCCTAGTTTGCAATTTGGTTTTCGTAAAGGCCTTGGAGCATGTGATGCCCATTCTTACAATCTCCAATGCTGTACAGAAATCCCTTGATTGTGGTCGGGAAGTTCGTATTGATTGGCCTTGATTTTAGTGCTGCCTTTGACCGTGTTAATCATGAGGCCCCTTGTTTTCAAACTGAAACAGTTGGGAGTGGGTGGGTCGTTTCTTAGCATTATTATTGATTTTTTAAGTAATAGATCTCAAAGAGTTGTTGTTGATGGGCACCATT
>NC_090740.1:8391462-8393805 GCF_036898095.1 Palaemon carinicauda | reverse complement strand
TATACATATATATATGTATATATATATATATTTATATATATATATATATATATATTTGTATATATATTTGTGTATATATATGTATATATATATACATATATAATGTATATATATATACATATATAATATATATATATATATATATACATATACATATATATAAAATATATATATATATATATATATTATATATACATATACACACACACATATATGTATATATATATATATATACATATAAACACACACATATATATATATATATATATACATACATACACACACACACACATATATATATATATATATACATATATATATACATATATATATATACATATAGATTATATATATATATACATATAGATTATACATATATATATATATATATACATACATACATATATAAATGTATATATATATACATATATAAATGTATATATATATATATATGTATATATATAAATTTATATATACATATATATATATATATATATATATGTATATATATATATATATATATATAAAATCAATCTAAGAAAAAATCGATGATTATTCCCGCAATTTACTGTATTAATAAGGTGTACAATTATATTATTTTTATTCCCGACCATAAAAACTTTTTTTTATTTATAATACCATATACTAACTCTCCTTACAAACTCTTCATGTTTCTATCCATTTTGGAAGTTAATCTCCCAAAAATACATTAATTTATTCCCTTTTTTTTCTCTTTGAGAGGCAAACTTATCTACCTATATATTTCCATCTTTCCTCTTATAATAGTCTTCCTTGAATTCAGTTGTGTAAAAAAACACTAAGACGATTGATCTCATTTTTAAACTCATCATCTGTTCGACTTTCAAGTTCCTTTATTTTATACTCCACCCTGATCTGGATGGCTTTACCCTCTTTTTAAAAAAAATTCTATATATACTATAGTGAATTGGATTTGAAAATTCAATATATATATATATATATATATATATATTATTCCTAGCCAATACATCAATGAAAAAAAATCAGGGAAAAGTTCCAAGAGAGGAGTGTATATTTTGTTAATTTACTCATCTTGAGTTTAATATTTCATCACCATCTCCTCCTACGCCTATTGACGCAAAGGGCCTCGGTTAGATTTCACCAGTCCTCTCTATCTCAAGCTTTTAATTCAATACTTCTCCATTCATCATCTCCTACATAACGCTTCAAAGTTTTTACCATGTAGGCCTGGATCTTCCAACTCTTCTGGTGCCCTGTGGAGACCAGCTAAACGTTTGATAAACTTAATGTTTAAGTATTTTTGTCGATCACATATGTATGTTTTCCCCTTTTTTCAATATTTTTTCTCTATTTACGATAGTAAATTGGGTTTGAAAATCTGTTATATATTATATAGATAGATTTTTATTATTGTTAATCAAGACGTCTATAGAAAATTCAGGGAAATGTTTGGAGAGAGGAGCCTGTGGCGAGTTAACTCTATAACTTTTTTCACACTCCTTTGAATGATTTTCCCCTTTTTAAAAATATTTTCTATATTTACAATAGGGAATTGGGTTTAGAAATCTCTGTTATATAATAGAAATGGATTTCTTTTATAGGTAGCAGTCAAGATATCAATGAGAAATTCTAGGAAAAGTATGGAGAGAATAGTTAGTATTTTTCTTAACCTTATAACTCATCTTGCTTGATGTTTGAAGTCATTTTTTTCACGTACTTTCCTCTTTTTTCAACCTTTTTTTTATTCCAATGGGGAATTAAGTTTGGAAATCTATTATAAATTAAAGAAATAGATTTCCACCCTAGCTAGGAATTAACACCAACCAAGACATCATTGGAAAATTCAGGGAAAAGTGTAAAGAGTTGACCGTGTCGAGTTAATTTTATAACTTTCCTCTTTTTTTTCAACCTTTTTTTTATTCCTATGGAGAATTAGGCTTCGAAATCTATTATAGATTAAAGAAATAGATTTCCACCATAGCTAGGAATTAACACCAACCAAGACATCACTGGAAAATTCAGAGAAAGGTGTGAAGAGTTAAACTTTATAAAAGACCATCCGAGGCGTCATTTTTTCCCCTTTCCTTATTCTCTCCCTATAATCCAGGGGGAAAAATCATATTATTAATGCTGGCAAGATCAAAAGGTTTACTTATCACGCCTCCATAAGCCCCTACTTTACATTTTTCTCTGACGTATTTAAAAACCTTTATTGCTTCAGGGATAAAATACACATTTATGGGGGATTTCGTGGAGAGTGTTCAAGAGCACTCAGAAATCTATATAGAGAAATAGTTAGTGCGTTTAAAATTTTTAAAAATTATACATGATTTTCTTCGTGTG
>NC_090740.1:8381462-8386462 GCF_036898095.1 Palaemon carinicauda | reverse complement strand
TCCTTATTTCATTTCCTCATTGGGCTATTTTTTCCTGTTAGAGTCCTTGAGCTTATAGTATCTTGCTTTTCCA
The DNA here is from genome assembly GCF_036898095.1 of Palaemon carinicauda. Lineage (NCBI taxonomy): Eukaryota > Metazoa > Arthropoda > Malacostraca > Decapoda > Palaemonidae > Palaemon > Palaemon carinicauda. Next base: position 8,386,389 of record NC_090740.1, on the reverse strand, counting down.
ACTAGTTTTGTAGCTTAGTTAATAATAATAATAATAATAATAATAATAATAATAATAATAATAATAATAATAATAATAATTAAAATAAATATAGAATATGGATGAAAAAAATTTAATAGTTTAGTTAGCAAGTAAGGTGAAAATTTAGTTGCGTATATAATACGAAAATGGGTGTCGTTTTAAAGCTGTAAACACTTTAATATAAGTAAATTAGAATATAAAACTTCTGTTGAAAAAGTATTCACGAGTTAATATGGTTTTGATTTTAAAACATTTTTAGATGGACAGTAAAGTTGTAAATACAGTAAATGTTAAGTAAAATAAATATTCATGTAAATATACAGTGATGTATATCATAAATTGTATGAATGGCAAATGTATATTTCCTAAAAAATAAAAAATAAAAAATTAATAAAAAATACCTTGGTGAAATTATATGCCGCTACGATGGCAACACTGCGTTTACCCATTAAGTACCCGTCGAGTTATGAGACAATAACTATGCTTGTGCAACCACTAATCAGGCAATGAAAATAGAATGCAATATATTAAGACAATTTAGTATGCAATTATACTACAATAGATATTACTAAAGGTTTCTTGTTATACTTTATCAAACAAAAGCACTAACGTCACAAGGTATTTAGAATCGCCAATAGATGGCTCTGTGCTCCATTTTTGTGTGTAATAATTGAAATGTTCACTCTTAAGCAAAGACAGTTTGGTTGACGATATAGTTGTCTGAGGCAATAGAGAGGCTATGAACTCATATATATGTTTAGGGTTAGTTGAGTTACATTTTGAAGTATTACGACAGAGAGGAGGAATATCTCAGGTATCAGAGAGTTTTTGAATACTGAAATTAGTACTTGAATCGTAAATTGAAAGGCCAAGCTTACCCCTTTGGTAGACGGAAAGGATTTTGGAGTTGATAAGTCAAGAAAAACTAAAATTTTCTACCGAGTTGATCGATTAAGTACAAATTTACCATTTTCGTAAATCTCTTTGATGAACAGGTTTTGATGTGAAATTTATCAGAAGAAAATCTAAGAATATAAAACAATTGATAGAAGATCTTAAATATTGGAGAAGTAAATATCTTTTTATGTATCTTTCATTAATAGCTGCTGGACTCTAGACTCAAAGAGTATTGCAAGAACTGTTAAAAATTTGCCGTAAAAAAAAAAACGGTAACAATCCTGGAATAAATGTTGCCAGGTATTTACCGTTTTAAAAACGTATATATTGATTTAAAGGATTGATATTACGGTCACATAATAACAAAGTTGGATAAAATTATGGTCGCTTGTATTTTAATGAAATACGGTTGAGAACAATATATTTTTTACGGTGAATTACCGATTAAAATTACATTTCTTAAACAGTATAGAGTACTGTATGAAAAAACATCACGGTAATTAATTCAAATGCCAATTGAATTTTCTAAAGTTTCCCTCGAGATTCATTATAATATTTTGGAAATACAAATTCCACAGATATCTTTATTCAAATCAGTCCTACTCGCTACGTTTGGGCTACATAGAGATTTTCAAGATGTTCGGTTGAAAATAAATATCGGAATTGTTATCTTAAAATCTGTCTTTTTCAGAAGAGGAATTCAGCTCATTTTGACGAGCCAAACTACCATAGCTAATCTCAGACTGAATTTAGGAATCACAGCTGATAGAGGATTCCCTTATAAAAAAATCATTAATTAAAAATTTTTGTTTAATGTTTATTTTGGTTCAATGTAAGTAAATAACGAGATTATATGTTGTAAATATTGAAAAAGAAGGAGGAAGATTAATTATATTGTATGTCATACAAAGAAAAATGGTTTTCATATTATGAACCTCTCTCTCTCTCTCTCTCCTCTCTCTCTCTCTCTCTCTCTCTCCATTCTAAAAAGCTAATACTGCTTTGAAAGGTCTCTAATAACACTATACTTCTCTTTTAATGATTATATCCTCCCAATACAGAGAGAGAGAGAGAGAGAGAGAGAGAGAGAGAGAGAGAGAAAAAAAACTTTTCTGATACGTTTATTTCATGATCACTCCTAACACGAACTGTTGAGAGAGAGAGAGAGAGAGAGAGAGAGAGAGAGAGAGAGAAAGGAAAAAACTTCTCTGATACGTTTATTTCATGATCACTCCTAACACGAACTGTTGGGGGAGAGAGAGAGAGAGAGAGAGAGAGAGAGAGAGAACTTCTCTGATACGTTTATTTCATGATCCCTCTTAACACGAACTGTTGAGAGAGAGAGAGAGAGAGAGAGAGAGAGAGAGAGCTACAAGTTGGAAATAGAACCATATACATCATTCCACTTATCCTATAATAAAAATGTAGGACAGTATCACATTAGATTAATATTATTGTTATTATTAAACTTATTGTTTTTATTGAAGTTAATAAAATTATTCAAATGATTACAAAAAGACATGGAAATTCTTACAAATTATTTGAATATTTGAAAACAGTAATTTTCCGCTCTAACAACAGCAACATCCAGATCGTGAAACAATTCTTGCTGATTTTTAAACAAATAATGCCACTTGACCTCACACTTACTAGAGAGAGAGAGAGAGAGAGAGAGAGAGAGAGAGAGCAGTAATTTTCCACTTTAGCAACATGAAACAATTCTTGCTGATTTTTAAATAAATAATATCACTTGACCTCACACTTGCTAGAGAGAGAGAGAGAGAGAGAGAGAGAGAGAGAGAGAGAGAGATGCTATAATAATAATTCTTTATTTCCAATATTTACATTGAGTATTGAAAAATATAAATCTACAGTTAATAAAATCCTCTTACAAATAGTTAGGATATCTGACACTTCAGACATACGAGAGAGAGAGAGAGAGAGAGAGAGAGAGAGAGAGAGAGAGAGATACACGGCAGAACAGTAAAACAACAGGAAAATATAAAAGAAATCCCTGTAAACTGAAGGACATGAAAGCTTTTGGTATAGAAGAAAGAGGAAAAGAGTTCAGATCTTTATATAAAATTAAATGGATAGTTCAGAACGACCAACTTTTTTCCAATTGACAAGAGAAAATTCGAGGAATTTAATAAATTTGCTACAGAGATTCTATTTCTAGATTAGGAATGGCTCTGAAAGAGGAAAAATGTTCCTTGATTAAATCTACAGAAAATTAATTAAATAGAGAATGTTTCATTGGATGAAAGTAATTTGTTTTTCTGTTAATTTGAAAATTTTTCAGTAATATAAAATGTTACAAAATTGTCTTTTGTGAGAGAAAAATGTATTATACACTTATTTCATTTTTTTCTGTTAAAATGAATATTTTTCAGTAATTTAATGTTACAAAATTGTCTTTTGTAAGAGAAAATGTATTTTACACTTATTTAATTTTTTCTGCTAAAACAAATATCTTTTAGTAATATAACATGTTACAAAAAACAGTATTCTGTAAAAAAATTATTTTATACTTATTTCAGAATTTACGTATTTTGTACACATGTACACTATTGGAGTAAAAAATGTCTCAGTAATAGAAAATAAACTACAAAAATAGTCTTTTTTGAGAGAAAAAAGTATTCTACACTCATTTCAGATTTGACGTATTCTATACAAAAGTACACTATGGGAGAATGTACGCAGAGACTATCCATTGTGTAGGTCAGACACCCACGCTGCTCTACTGTGGCTGGAGTCATTATAAATTCAAAAGTTTAGTTGTAATGTTTGAGCTTGAGATCAAAGTTAGTAATATTTTTTATAGTATGTTTTTCATTTAGTATTTCTTTTTATCCTTTTATATATATATATATATATATATATATATATATATAATATCAGTTTCCTAAGTATCTTTTTATCATCCTTCTATGAAAATACTAACAGTTTTCCAAGTACAACGTTATTATCCTTCGATAAATATAATAATATTTTAATTATCCTTACATGAAAATAATAACAGTTATTCAATCAAATCCTTGTTATCCTTCTATAAAAAACAATAATAAATAAAACAATGGTATGTTCTATGATTTCCTCTTAAACAAAACATCGAGGATAATTTTGATAGACTATGACATTGTTATGTTTCATTATTTTCTCTTAAAAACATTGAGGATAATTTTTAATAAACAACAACATTGGTATCTTCTATGTTTTTTCTAAAACAAAACATTGAGGATACTTTTGATAAACAACAACATTGGTATTTTCTATGGTTTTTTCTTGAACAAAATAATAAGGGAAATTGTAATAAACAACAAAATTGGTGTATGCTATGGATTCTCTTAAACAAAACATTGAAGGCAATTTTGATAAACAACAACATTGGTATTTTTTATGGTTTTTACTAACCAAACATTAAATGCAATTCTAATAAACAACAACATTGGTATCTTCTTTGATTTATCTTAAAAAAACATTGAGGGCCATTTTGATAAACATTGGTATCTTCTATGGTTTTCATTAAACAATACATTGAGGGAAATTGTGTAAAAAATGTGTATTCTAAGGTTTTCTCTTAAACAAAATAATAAGGAAATTGTAATAAACAACTCAATTGGTATATTCTACGTTTTCCTCTGAAACAATAACAATGAGTGAAACTCTAATAAGAATTCCCACCGGCAAAACCCCGAAATAAAAGTTCAATCGTTTAATGAAATAAAATACAAATACAAGAAAATCAATTACCACCAAACTCTCAAAGAGGTTAATTGCCTTCACCCTTCGAAGGACTCAGTTCCCTTTTTAAAAGTGTTTGAACTTCCACAATAAAAACAGACTTTATTTTCCCTTCTACAATACAAAGAGTTCGGTCTGCCGGGAGGCGAGCGGGATCGGTTCCAATAATAAAGGTAATAGCTTAATGGAAACGCCCATGGGATCTGGCAGACTGGGGTTCAAGTCCCGCTTAAACTCGAGATTTTTTCTTGTAGTTTCTGCAACC
>NC_090740.1:8371462-8376462 GCF_036898095.1 Palaemon carinicauda | reverse complement strand
CTCTCTCTCTCTCTCTCTCTCTCTCTCTCTGTTCGACTATCCATCTCTCTCTCTCTCTCTCTCTCTCTCTCTCTGTGTTCGTCTATCCAACTCTCTCTCTCTTTGTGTTCGACTATCCATCTCTCTCTCTCTCTCTCTCTCTCTCTCTCTCTGTTCGTCTATCCATCTCTCTCTCTCTCTCTCTCTCTCTCTCTCTGTTCGTCTATCCGATCTCTCTCTCTCCCCCTCTCTCTCTCTCTCTCTCTCTCTCTCTCTCTCCCCCCCTCTCTCTCTCTCTCTCTCTCTCTCTCTGTTCGTCTATCCATCTCTCTCTCTCTCTCTCTCTCTCTCTCTCTCTCTCTGTGCAACCAGTTGGAGATCACGGCAAGAAAATTCAGAATTTCAATATTTTTCTTTGAGTAACAAATGTTGCATGAATTCAGATACAGAGCAAACGTAATGATAAAGAATTAATTCTTATTCCAGCTCTTTTAGTAAATATATGAATTGTTGCAATGTAATGTAATCCATATGAATATACTTTACATGTTTTCTCACAGTAAATTCTAATAGTTCTCTTAGATGCATGAAATGTTACAAGGAAATGTAATCCATATGATTATTCATATATTTTTTTCACGTTTACTCGCAGTGAATTCTAATATTAATAGAAGTCCAGTTCTTTTAGGAAATTCATGATACTGTACGTGGCAAGGAAATATAAACTATATAATTATTCAAATAATTTGTAATGTTTTGTAAGATCCAATATTAATAGAAGTCCAGTTCTGTTAGGAAATACATGATACGTAGCAAGAAAATATAAACTATGAAATTATTTAAATACTTTGTAATGTTTTGTAAGTTCCAATATTAATAGAAATCCAGTTCTTTCAGGAAATTCATGATGCGTAGCAAGGATATATAAACTATATGATTATTTAAATATTTTGTAATGTTTTTATATCCTCACAATAAGTTCTTACATTAATAGTCCAGTTCTTTTATGAAATTCATGATACGTAGCAAGGAACTATAAACTGTATAACTATTTAAATATTTTGTAATGTTTTCTAGCCTCACAGTAAGTTTAAAAATTAATAGAACTCCAGTTATTTTAGGAACTCATGAAATGTTACAAGAAAACATATACTATATCAAACAAAGATAATTGAAAACCTTCTGAATACATAACAGACACCTCACACGTCTCAAACTGTCGACCTGACCCCACCAAGACTCCTTGCTGCTGGGAGGAAGGACGCTGGTAACTGGTACAACACATGAACATACGCTACCGGGGTCTAAAGCGATGTCAGGCAGGGCACCCGATCGTTACTACGGTCTATCCCAAAGCCAAAGCAAAGTCCTATTCTAAAGACCCTGTATTGGAGATCATAGTTCCTAAATCCTTAAATAATTCTACCCTATTAATCCTTTCTTCTTCCAATGATATTTCATCTTCCATTGCATACTCCGTTATCATCATCTTTGTCTTTCTTCTATTCATATTCAGCCTAACCTGGTATGATATTTCATGCATTCTGATAAGCAAGCATTGCAAATTGGCGTTTTGCTAACAAGGACAGCTTCATCAGCATACTCTAGATCTGCTAAATTCCTATCACCAATCCAGTCCCATCCTTCTCCAATAATAATAATAATAATAATAATAATAATAATAATAATAATAATAATAAGGATAATAATGATGATAATAATAAAATAATAATGATAATAATAATAATAATGACAACAACAACAACAACAACAACAACAACAACAATAATAATAATAATAATAATAATAATAATATTAATATTAATAATAATAATAATAATAACATCTGACTGTTCTAAGCAAAACAAAATCCATGAGGAGGATAAACAACATAGGTTACAACAACCTTACCCCATACAAAATGTGACAAAAGATTATTAAAACATTTTGTAACGTTATCTTTCCTCATGATAAATTTTAATATCAATAAAAGTTCCATCGTATTAAAAACAGTTCCCTTTGAAATAAATCATAAAACGAGAACTGTATTAAGATATTCACCTATTTTTTAAAACCATGAAAAGAAAACCCACAATTTGGGACGGGTCCCCCATCGCTTAAGAGAGAGAGAGACCGGAATGAGGTGCAAAGCATAACATATAAGAGGAATTCCTCGCGAGCGCTGGAAAGTTTCGGTGGACTGGAAAATAGAATGCGCTGCTGATATGTGTTTTTTGTTCTTTAGGTAAAGCTGCCTTTCAGCTTGAGAGCGAATTTGAGTTCATTCCCTGTGAAGTAGAAGATTAAAGCTCATGATGCGGGAGGTGATATTTTGTTGTTTTTTTAGAAGTGGAGTTGATGTTTTGGATGTTTTGATTATGCATTAATGTAAACATTTCGATGTTTATGATTTTATTTGATATTGTGGTTATTTTTATTATGGATTTATCTAAAACATTTATATGAGTATAAGTAGAGATGTTATTGTGGTCATTTCAAATATGCATTTATCTAAAACATTTATATGTTTATTAGTAGAGATGTTATTTTGTCATTTCAATTATGGATTTATCTAAAACATTTATAAGTTTATTAGAAGAAATATTATTGTGATCATTTCAAATATGCATTTACCTAAAACATTTATATGTTTATAAGTAGAAATGATACTTTGGTCATTTTAATTATGAATATATCTAAAACATTTCCATGATTATAAGTATAGTAGATATTGTGGTCATTTCTATTATATATTTATCTAAAACATTTATGTTTATAAATATAGTTGATACTGTAGTGATTTTAATCACGAATTTATATAAAATATTTATGTTTATAAGTATAGATGATATTGTGGTAATTTTAATTATGAATTTATCTAAAATAATTCTATATTTATAAGCATATTTGATACTCTGGTCATTTTAATTATGAATTTATTCAAGATATTTACACGTTTCTAAGTATTATATTAAGGTTAATTTAATTATAAATCTATCTCAAACTTTTCCATGTTTGTATATATAATTCATATTGTGGTAATTTTAATTATGAACTTATTGAAAATATTTCCATGTTTATAAGTATAGTTGATATTGTGGTCATTTTAATTATGAATTTATCTTAAGCTTTTATTTATGTTTTAACAATAACTGGAAAGAAAATAATAATCCCTGTTATAAAAACCTGAATTAGAACAAAAATAATGACAAATTTTTACGGTCAAACAAATCATGCAAATTTGACTGTGAATAATACTATCATTTCTTTTTCTTAATAATTTAACTATCATTTGTAATCTTCTCTCGTTTTACCTACGAGTTTCTTAACGCAATTCAAATGCATTTGACAAAGCAGACATTGTGAGAGAGAATTTTAGTTATTAGGGTGAAAAATATGAAGATATGAAAATTTAAGGTAAAGAATATAAAAAAAATATAAAACATTATTGTAAAAAATTAGAAACAATATAAATTATTAAGGTAAAAAATATGCAGATAATATTAAAATTCAAGGTAAAAAAAATTAAGAAAATATGAATCATTAAGGTAAAAAATATGAATTAATGTATTTGAGAAATCAGAAATGAAAATGATATTGCTCATTAAGGTTTAAACAAATTAATCACTGGGACAATTATATACTGGAAAAGTGGACGCCATTATTATCGTTAGTGGCATCATTATGAATAGATCGTCAATTAGAAATAAAAAATCTAGATTTTTCTAACATATATGTATCACAGCAATTAAAAAGAGCATAAAAGATTGATTTGAGTGCTATTAAGGTTTACAAGTTTTCAAAGGCAGCTCATGATTGGCAGAGGCAAGGGAAAGTGATATTGCCCTTGCAAGAAGGACAATGCCCTAGATATAGACCATATATACATATGATTAACACCTAAGCCTCCTCTCCATCCAAGCTAGGACCAATGAGGGCCAGACAATGGCTGCTGACGACTCAGCAGGTAGACCTATAGGCTCCCCCAAACCCCAAACCCTTAGCTCACAAAGATGGTGAGTTTGAAGCGACTAAAGGAAGCTAGGACCAATGAGGGTCAGGCAATGGCTGCTGATGACTCAGCAGGTAGATCTATAGGCTCCCTCAAAACTACCAACTTTAGCTCAGAAGGATGGTGAGGTTGCAATGACCAAAGGAACTAACGAGTCTGAGCGGGATTCGAACCCCAGTCTGGTGATTTCCAGTCAAGGGCGTCACCAAATACGCCACGGTAATATATCTTGTCAATATTTTAGTAATGCCATTTATATATTATATATTTTGTTATTATTAAAGATTGATCATAAATTTTAAGATTATTCATAATTTTCTAACTTTGAAAGTAAGATTGTTTGATTGATTTTTTTATTTTCTGGCATCCTGACATCGAAGGTCATTGACGCCGATATCATTTATCATAAATAATAATAAAAAAAAATTCAATTGAAGAAGATATATCATTTTAAGAGTAAAATATTTATTTGAAAACCTTACATTAACACAAACCTTTTTAACAAGCGAATATTGAAACTCTTTAATGAAATCATATTATTTTTCTTTCAAAATTTCATATCAATAATTATATCTTTTTTATAGATCATAAGTCCTTTCACTATAACGAGAGTTTGAGTCAAAAGATGAGTGATGGTTGAAGCAAAAGATTTTATAAGTATGACTTTTATTTCATATTGACTGATTCGTTTTACGGGATTATAATCAAGCGAGTAACAATATTACTGTAAATCCGTTGAAATATTCTATTATATATATATATATATATATATATATAAATATATATATATATATATATATATATTTATATATATATATATATATATATGTATATACATAATATATATATGTATACATAAATATATATATATATATATATATATGTATATATATATATATATATATATGTATAATATATAATATATATATGTATATATATATATATAATATACATATATGTATATATTAATGTATATATATACATATATATAAATATATATATATATATA
>NC_090740.1:8363962-8368962 GCF_036898095.1 Palaemon carinicauda | reverse complement strand
AATTTAATTCTCTCTCTCTCTCTCTCTCTCTCTCTCTCTCTCTCTCTTTTGTATCTGTGTGCCGGTGAGTGATTACACTTTTGCGACCCTATAAATATCATGATTTAACGCGGATAACAAAAGGCTGTCGAGTGCAAAATAGCTACAAGTTTTCGTGAATAGTCAGTGATTAGTTTGAGGTCGGAGAAGTGGAATAAAACGTCGGCATAGAATAGTTATCTTGTGAATTACTAAAAATCTAATCAAGATGGCTATGTACAACACGAGCAAGGCTTGGAGAGACATCGCTGGACTCAGCAAAAATAAATTCCATGAGTTGGCGAAACAGGAGCTCGACCGTCTGATAACAGAGGTCACTAGTAACGTCAACCAATGTGACGGAAAAATATTCGCAGACATATTGAAACAATATGATCCAATAAACTGGAGCAAATCTGCGGAAAACATCAGCAAAATAATAGAAGATATTCCAAAGAAAATCCAAGTGTTAAAGAGACTTATAAAGAAAGTCTACATCAATCAACACATTCCACCAAAGAACAATAAGAAGTCCAATATGGTGAATATGCTGATTGATGCAATGGGAAAAAGAATGCCAAAATGGTGTAATACATGTAAGATATGGTATTCCATTAATAATCCTCAAAAATTTATTAGAAAATGTGATGCCTGTCATGTCCCAACACACCCCACATATGCTGAAATACAGCAAAAAATAAAAAATAAAGACACAAAGGTATTCTGCTCAACATGCTTAGTCTGGATAGAAAATATAATTAAGTCGAGACTAAATCTGCAAATAGTTGAAGATAAAGAAGAGGAAGAAGAAGAAGCAGAAGAAGAAGAAGAAAAAAAAAGAAGAAGAGAACAATGAACAGGATATGTGTAAGGATGCAGAAGAAATCATTGATATAACCTATGATGCCATCCAACAACATACTTATGAAGAAATAAATTACCAGATGGAAACAAATAATAGACCCAAAAGACTCTACCGGACCTACATAATTTTAGGGAAGAGCAAGAACAAGAAAAAATAGAAAAGAAGGATATAGTCTGCAATATGCTGAAAAGAGGGAATTGCAGATTTGGCGAAAGATGCTACTACAAGCATCCAAAGATATGCCATAATTATGAGATATATGGTAAATATGCGTATTTAGACGGATATGGAGACGAATGCAGAGATCTCCATCCAAAAATATGCAAAAACTTAAAAGAAGGAAAAGGATGCAATTACAACAAAAAATGTCGATATATGCATCCTGCAACCATGAATGAAAGTAAGAAAACTCAGCAAACTGAAAAGAAAAATGAAAGCAAAAAAGAAACAAAAAAAGAAACAAAAAAGCAGGCCGTGTATATACCGCGCTTTGAACCAAGAGCCCCAAGATATGAGGCCTTTCAACCCAAACCTGGACATTTAGAGCCCAACTACAAAGAATGCATCTATAATGCCAGGGGTTGGTGCAGATATGGGGACAGTTGCAGGTATACACACACAAATGAATATGAAGGCGAAAGAGCAAATATAATAGAAAAGTTGGATTTTTTAATGGCAGAATTCCGGGAAATGAAGAAAAGAACATCATATCAGAACAGGAAGGAAGCATGGGAGAATCCATATTATTACCAATATTAAATAATGGGGATGAAACACAAACCATAATAGTAATGAATGCACAGGGTTTAGTCACGAGTAACTCTAAAAGGAAAATAGAGTTCTTAGAAGAACTAACCCAAATTGAAAAAATAGATATATCAAATATAAGTGAAACATGTTATTCCCAAGAGACTGGCAGTGATGACCAGATAAAGGGTTTCCAAACTTATAGATCAGACAGAAAAATAGGAATCAAGGGGGAACCGCAATATATGGAAGAGACATAAATCAAGGAAAAGTATGTGAAAAATACAGCAACACAGAATGTGAATTGATTGCGGTAGAATTTGAATTTGAAAAACTAATGAATATTGTAGTTTACAGACCCCCAAACACTAAGGAGTTTGACATAATAATAGAAAAAATAGATGATATATGTAGAAACCGTAAAGACTGGAATATACTCCTATCCGGAGATTTTAACTTTCCTTTCGTGGATTGGAAAGAACGGATAGAAGAAAGTGGTTGTATGTATACATATAAAAAAGATAGTAATAGTAGCGCAGAAGATAAGAGGCAATTTGAAAAGCTTCAAGATATGCTATTAGAACATAATATGCAACAAATAAACCACATTCCAACAAGAAAGGAAAATGTACTAGATCTAGTATTTGTGCAATGAGGTGAATTATGTTAAAGAAATAATAGTGTATAACACGGGAATTTCAGACCACAATGTCATAGAATTGATAGTTCATTCCAAAGCAAGTGATCACAGAATTAATAAAAGCACAAAACTTTGGGAAGGATATGGAAAATATAACTTTTACAGTAAGAATATAAAATGGTCAGAAATAAATGAAGAACTGAATAAAGAATGGAAAAATGTATTTATAAGTTATAATTTACAGGTAAATACGGATATACTGTACAAAATACTGGAGAAAATTGTTGAAAAATATGTACCGAAAAAAACAATAAACAAAAGACGTGCATACCAAGAGACAGAAGGATCTTATTTCAGAAAATTAAAAAGTGGAAGAAAAATCTTGCAAAAGAAAAAAATGTGTGGAAAATGAGGGAAAATAAAATGTAAGATAGAAAATGCAGAACAAAAGATTATACAGTCGAAAGAAAATGAAAAAAGGGACTTAGAAGAAAGGACACTTCAAAATATAAAAAGAAACCCCAAAGTACTTTACTCCTATGCAAAAAGATGAATAAAAGGAGAATAGAAATAGGCCCTCTAAGAATTGAAGGACGGCTAACGAATGAAAAAAAGGAAATATGCAACATATTAGCAGAAAAATATAAGAGTGAGTTCACGCCAAGAATTGCGAATGAGAATAATGAAACTGAAATGAGAGAAGAAAATGTTGAATATCTAACGGATATAGATATTAATGAAGTAGATATTGTCACGGCTATAAACGAAATTAAAAATGGATCGGCAGCCGGACCAGATGGAGTTCCAGCGATTTTGTTAAAAAAAACTGCAAACACTATCGCGAAGCCGCTTGCAATACTGCTAAGACAGAGTGTAGATATGAGCGAGATATATGTTAAACATAAATTAGCTTATATAACCCCTATCTTCAAAAGTGGATCAAGACTAGAGGCAAGTAATTATAGACCTGTTAGTCTAACATCACATATTATGAAAGTGTATGAGAGGGTAATAAAAAAGAAAATAATGAACCATTTGGTCAAAAATAATTTGTTTAATATGGGTCAACACGGTTTCGTACCTGGAAAAAGTACACAGACCAGACTGATAGCACACTATGAAAACATATACAATAATATGATAAATGAAAAAGACACAGATGTGATCTATCTAGATTTTGCAAAAGCTTTTGACAAGGTAGACCATAACATATTGGAGAAAAAAATGAGAAAGCATAATATTGTGGGAAAGATAGGAAAATGGGTAAAAGAATTCCTGCAAAACAGAAAACAGATAGTGGTTGCAAATGACGAGAAATCAAATGAAGCCCAGGTAATATCTGGTGTGCCCCAAGGTACGGTATTAGCTGCACTGCTATTTGTTATTATGATCTCAGACATAGACTGTGATGTTGAAAACTCTGTAGTGAGAAGTTTCGCTGATGACACAAGAATAAGTAGAGAAATTACTTGTGATGAAGATAGGAACTCACTACAAAGAGATCTAAACAAAATATATGAATGGGCGGAGATAAATAGGATGGTATTTAACTCCGATAAATTCGAATCAATAAATTATGGAAACAGAGAAGGAATGGTGTATGCATACAAGGGACCTAATAATGAGACAATCACAAACAAGGAAGCAATTAAAGACCTTGGTGTAATTTTAAATAGGAATATGTTATGCAACGACCAAATAGCAACACTGTTGGCTAAATGTAAAGCAAAAATGGGAATGTTATTCAGACACTTTCAAACAAGAAAAGCTGAACACATGATTATGCTTTACAAAACTTATGTGCGTAGTACACTCGAGTACTGCAATGTGATATGGTACCCACACTACCAAAAGGATATTGCGCAAATAGAGAGTGTACAAAGGTCCTATACTGCTAGAATAGAAGAAGTTAAGGACCTTGACTACTGGGAAAGACTGCAATTTTTAAAACTATACAGTCTAGAAAGGAGAAGAGAACGCTACATGATAATACAAGCATGGAAGCAAATAGAAGGAATTGCTGAAAACATCATGGAGCTTAAAGTATCAGAAAGAGCAAGCCGAGGTAGATTAATAGTGCCAAAAAGCATTCCAGGTAAACTGAGAAAGGCGCACAGGACATTAATCCACTACGCACCAGCATCGATAATGCAGCGACTATTTAATGTGCTGCCAGCTCATCTAAGAAACATATCAGGAGTGAGCGTAGATGTGTTTAAAAATCAGCTCGATAAATACCTAAGATGCATCCCAGACCATCCAAGACTGGAAGATGCAAAATACACTGGAAGATGTATTAGCAACTCTCTGGTGGATATACGAGGTGCCTCACACTGAGGGACCTGGGGGAACCCAAACAAAAAATAAGGAAATAAGGTAATAAGGTAATAAGGTTTTATATATATATATATATATATATATATATATATTAATATTTATCATCAGTAGGTATCAGTAACAATAACAACACTAATACTAATAGCAATAGCATAAGAAAGTTAAAATTTAACAATCTTTAGCTTTTTACGAAGTTAGAAAAAATATATACGAAACAATAATAAAAAAAAACTTAAAAGAACTGCAAGCCCCAAGTAGGTGAAATACGTGAATGACCTTTGACCTGGAAAATGACCTAACTTTCATAATGAATCCAAAGAAGGGAGTTGGATAATGAGGACTTAACGAAGTTCTCCCGGATAACGTGCATTAAGAAACTTTTTTTTTCTCTTC
>NC_090740.1:8345987-8358487 GCF_036898095.1 Palaemon carinicauda | reverse complement strand
TTCAGATATTTTGTTAGAGTTAAGTAATTGAGTTAGAATGAGAAGAAAAAAAAATTATTTTGTTGATGACTATTTTGATTTTCTAACACAAATTCCAAGTAACTAAATCTTAAACACACTTTATCGTATGCTCACTATTTCTTGATTTATATTTTCTGGTAATTCTTTCAATTTGATCATTAGTAAACGTCATAATCATAGCAATAATTATACATTTATCTATAATCCTTATAGTTAATATATGGAAGATCATTTTAATGTTATTACTGTTCCTAAAATATTTTACATGATTCATTATTTCAGTTGTATTTTATTTCCTTATTTTCTTTCCTCATTGGGCTATTTTTAACTGTTAGAGCCCTTAGGCTTATAGCATGCTGCTTTTCCAACTAGGGTTGCAGCTTAGCTAATAATAATAATAATTATAACAATAACAATAACAATAATGATATTTGGTTTATAGTATATATAGTAACCTTTTCTGAATGGGGATACCTTAACGTAGTGAAAGGGTTTGTGTATCACCATGATCACTAAAGGTGTACTAGTCTGGGCTACCCATACTAGTTTGGTTTGCTGTGAGAGATCGGGCTAAAGTCTCCCATAATCGCCAATCCGCAATGGCCAGTGGTGATGAAAATGGCCAAATTGCTGACATGAGTAAAGACATGTCTAAGGCCTCTGTCATGCTGATGACTAGAAATGGCTAGATTTGTTGTTGTTGTTGTTGTTGCTGTTGTTGTTGTGTGAGCCTGCTGATAAGTTTACGGTTAAAAGAAAGTTTTTACTCCACTGTATTGTCTAGTCACATTATTTTTCGTATCAAAGAGAAATTCCGAAATTCCTTTAAAGGAAAACTGGAACCAGCAAAAAGAAAAAAAATATATTAAGAAAAACAATGCAAATACTAATTGCAAGGAATCAAATTATTAGAACCTACTTTAAAAAAAATCCATTTTATGCCTGAAGCATCAACAGATACTAAAGTAGAAAAAAATAGCATCATTAGTAATTATCAATAATTAGTATTGAGAACATACACTCTACTTCATCAGAATGATTACGATTTTAAATCGATGTACTTTCAAGTGTAAAACTCCTTATTTGGGGTGTATGTAGTTCGTTTGGACAGGCGTAAACTTAATACTTGTCAAATTGATTTTATTTATGGGCGAATGTTGTTTATCTTTGTCTAAAATTCGATATTATAAAGAAACTTTTACGATTTACGAATTATTATTATTATTATTATTATTATTATTATTATTATTATTATTATTATTATTATTATTATTATTATTGTTGTTGTTGTTGTTGTTGTTATTAATATTATTATTATTATTATCATCATTACTTACTAAGCTACAACCCTAGTTGGAAAAGCTTGATGCTATAAGCCCTGGGGCTCCAACAAGGAAAATAGCCCACTGAGGAAAGAAAACAAGAAAAAATAGAATATTTTAAGAACAGTATCATTATTAAGATTATTATTCCATATATACGCAATAATAACTTTAACAAAACAAGAGGAAGAGAAAGTAGATAGAATACTGTGCCCGAGTGTACCCTCAAACAAGAGAACTCTAACCCCAGACAATGGAAGACCATTGTACAGAGGCTATAGCACTACCCAAGACTAGAGAACAATGTTTTGATTTTGGAGTGTCCTTCTCCTAGAAGAGCTGCTTACCATAGCTAAAGAGTCTCTTCTACCCTTATCATGATTTCGTGTTACCTTGACAGGAGTGAGGCAGGTTAGGAAGCCAACACAGGGTTGAGGCTATGTCTTAGGATAAGGTAAGGATACGGCAGTCAAAGAAGGCTACGCACCCACCCCGGTAGGCAATTAGGTAAGGATACGGTTCCTAGGTTAGGTTAGGTGGGGAACCTTAATTTAGGTGATGTTCTAGTTTTTGTTTTCCTTTGAAATATTTTTTTTTTTTTTTTTTTTTGCACTTATGACTTTTGGAATTTTACACCGGGTCTGTTCTAGCCAACTTGTGGTGGCCTATGTAGTAACGTCCTTGACTGGTGATCACCAGACTGGGGTTTGAGCCCCGCTCAAACTCGATTGTGCCTTTGGTCGATGCAACCTCACCATCCTTGTGAGCTAAGGATGGGGGATTTTGGGGAGCCTATAGGTCTATCTGCTGAGACATCGGCAGCCATTTCCTGTCCCTCCTTGGTCGTAGCTTAGGTGGAGAGGCGGCTTGACCGTTGATCATGTAAATATGGTCAGTCTCTAAAGGGGTGTCCTGCTCGATGTCGCAATGTCACTGTCCCTTGTCTCTGCCATTCATGATAAGCTTTTAAAAATTTAAAGGCTACGCTTTTTATATTATCACACTTTCATTATAATATGCCAATCACCCTTAGGTCAGTCTCTAAGGCTGTGACCTGCTTGATAAGGCAATGTCGCCGTTTCTTGCCTCTGCCATTCATGAGCAGCCATTAAACATTGAAAGGCTACACTTTTTCTGTTAATAAACGTTAAGTTTAATATACTAAAGTATATGCTATTGGTTAAAACAAGCTTACAATCGGACTTTAAACATTTAAAGGCTACACTTTTTTTGTTAATAAAATTTAAGTTTAATGTACCAAAGTATGTTACTATTTTTACTAAGCTTACAATCGGACTTTAAATATTTAAAGGCTGCACTTTTTTATGTTAATAAACGATAAGTTTAATATACCAAAGTATATGATATTGGTTAAACTAAGCTCACAATCGGACTTTAAACATTTAAAGGCTATACTTTCTGTTAATAAACTTATAGTTTAATATACTAGAGTATATGCTATTGTTTATACTAAGCTTACAATCGGACTTTAAACCTTTAAAGGCTACACTTTTTCTATTAATAAACTTAAAGTTTAATGTACCAAAGTGTATGCTATTATTTTTACTAAGCTTACAATTCACCCAAACAGTTGATTACTCGTTGTGATCGCAAAAATATCATGGAATTTATCAACTCCATGGCAGAGGAGCGTTTCGTCCAGCATTAAGCTTATAACGAATTTTTGGGAGAGAAATTTTTGGGATTTGCCTAAATGGTTCACCGAACGAAAAAATAATGGATTTGGGGTCGAAGTTATTAGGATTTTTCTGCTTTTTTTGCATGGTGGCCCCTTATCTCTCTCTCTCTCTCTCTCTCTCTCTCTCTCTCTCTCTCTCTCTCTCTCTCTCTCTCTCTCTCTCTCTCTCTCTCTCTCTCTCTCAGAGACTAAAGGGATCGTGTCGGACTTCATAGTTAGGTTACTTGCCGTAGAAATAATTAAGAAAAATTATGAATAAATATAAATATTTTTCTTTATATTTTTGTACATAAAGTTTTTTTCAATGACTTGAAAATCTACGCTAATGATTTTTCAGTTATAATTGAAAGGTCACTGTGGATATAGAGAAGTCCCTGTGGGTGTGGGGAAGTCTCTGTGGGCGTTAGGAACTCTTGTTGGCACAGGGAGCTCTCCGTGGGAGTGGTTATGTACCCAAGGGCGTGGGGTGCATCCTGTGGGCGTTGAAAAGTCTCTGTTGGAGTGTGGAGGTCCCCACGGGCGTGGGAAGCTCTCGTTAGCATGCACAGCATGGGCCTTTGGAGCTCATCGTGCGAGTGGGGAGCTCCTCATGGGCGTGGGAAGCTGCTCATGGGCGTGGGAAGCTCCTCATGGGCGTTGGGAGCTCCCCTTGAGCGTTGGGAGCTTTTAATGGGCTTGGGGAGCTTCCCGTGGGCGTGGGGAGCTCCCCGTGGGTGTTTGGAGCTCATCGTGGGAGTGGAGAGCTCCTCATGGGCGTGGGAAGCTCCTCATGGACGTAAGGAGCTCCTCAAGGGCGTGGGGAAGGATCCCATGGGCGTGTGTAAGCAAGCCAGTCAACATCCTCCTTGGTAAGAAAGGGATGTTGTTATAGCCCATACATGTGAGTTATAGGCACCCCCCGGCTCATCTCAATAAGGAAGAATAAATTCCCCCCCCCCCCCTCCCTTGCCACCCCCACCCCCCACCCCCCCAAAAAAAGGAAAACGAGCCATACAGGATAACGAGAAGAATCAAGGAAGCAATTATCCAAGGACAACAAAAGGATTTCCTCCTTCGTGAAGGAAGTGAGTCAGGCATCTGTCTTTCCTTACGAGGCCCACATTAGTGTGGAAGTGTTGGCTGACTTCTTGTAGGGTTTAGTTAGGGGAATGATAAAGCTGAACCTTTCTGTTTGTATGGGTTAAAAGGAAGACTTTTGTGCTCTTAATAAAAGAGAGAGAGAGAGAGAGAGAGAGAGAGAGAGAGAGAGAGAGAGAGAGAGAGAGAGAGAGAGAGAGAGCTCATTGTTTAGACATTAATATACCATCGCTGAATTCAAGTGCTGTACCTTCCAGAGAGAGAGAGAGAGAGAGAGAGAGAGAGAGAGAGAGAGATTTAGGATATATAGGTAATTACTTAGATATTATTATTATTATTATTATTATTATTATTATTATTATTATTATTATTATTATTATTATTTTTAATTGAGACTGAAGAGAAATAACATGGCTACTAGAGCAAACTTATGTAGAGGATATTCTAACAACATATAAGAATAAGAAATGGATATGGTAGGGCATGATTATATATATATATATATATATATATACATATATATATATACATCTGTGAGTATGATAATCTTTTGATAACACTCGTAAAAATGCAATAGACCTCCATCTAAGAATAGCTTTGCTTTACCCAATAAACTAGAGGCGAAAGTACTTTAATTAAATTGTCACAATAAAGAAGTGTTTTGTATTAAGAAAAAAAGCAAAGTCAACTTGCAATATAAACTAGTCAATGCTATGACAAACATCATAGATTATACAAATTATTATATATGAAATAAAACGTTAACTAAAAAATATGCAGACTAAGTCCAAAGTCATGTAATATATGAGTCCTCTTACCTCAACGAACTGCAACAAAAATTATATAAGAAGAATCATTAATTATACTCGTAATTATAACTTGATAGCTCATCAATATGGGAGGATATGAACTAATTAATTTTGCTAAGTAGCTATTATATTATAAAGATCCTCATTATCAATATTTCTAGACCTGACTATTAGAAAACTCCAAACGATAATTTAAAGCTCAGAATTCGACAATGTTGTATATTGTCCTTTCCTGTTGATAAATAATGCCCCAATGACATTAAGTATAGTTCCTTTGACTCCTAGTTTATCATAAAAGCTCTAGAGCAGTTCTTATGAAATTCGATCATGTGCTGATATAATTAACATGCTTATCAGCTGAAGAAATCAGAGATATATCAGAGATTACGTGACAAACCAAATGAGAACACATTAAGGAGTCACGAGATATTTGCAATCACTTCTACAATAGACAGATTGGAGGATTAATATTGATTAATATTGGTCAAACTTCATACAGCCTAGATTCTAATCTACTTAAACTTGATATTTTTCTATATGAATATATATCAAACTCTTTCCCCCATTAAAGAATAAACAAAATGAACAAACATATAAGATTCCCATTGTTAATAAGTAGTTGATTCCTATACAAACCTCATTCTGACTCTAGCAGATACATAAATATCTCTCTTCACGTTCTATACTTGGCTGGTCAGACTCCATACAGCCTAAGTTCTAATCTAATCAAACTTTATATTTTCTATGTAAAGATATACTAAACTCTCCCCAAAATCAAGAATAAACAAAAGGCAAAAGCATAAGAATCAAATTTTTAGTAAGTACACTTAAAATTTGCTGTATAAAACGTTAACAGTCCTGGAATAAATGTTGCCAGTAATTTACCATTTAAAAAAAACGGATATATTGACGTAAAGGAGTGATAATACGGTCATCAACCCGTAAAAGATAACAGTTTTTAAAAACGGATATATTGACGTAAAGGAATGATATTACGGTCACCAACCCGTAAAAGATAACAATTTTAAAAAACGGATATATTGACGTAAAGGAGTGATATTACGGTCACCAACCCGAAAAAGATAATAACAAAGTAGGGTGAAATTACGTTTGCTTGTATTTTACTGAAATACGGCTGAGAACAGTACATTTTCTTACAGAGAATTTAAGATTAAAATTACGGTGTTTTTTTTTAAATGTTGTCAGTCCTAAACCTGACCTCGTTCTGACTATACCATATGCATAGAAATCTCTCTTCACATTCTGTATTTTACTGAAATACGTTTGAAAAAAGTAGATTTTACAGAGAATTTCAGATTGGAATTACGGTTTTTTTTTATTAAGAATATGGTTAATCCTAAACCCGACCTCGTTCTGGCTATAGCAGATACATAGAAACCTCTCTTCACGTTCTGTACTTATCAGGAAAACTTAACAATTAATCCCACCGAGAAGGACAACATATCTCCCGAATGGTATCTGTGAGACGTGTGTAATACCCTACACGAGGGGATTTACTCTTCTGAGGCCCTTATTTAAAGTCAAGAAGGGAATGCTTAAGGATAAAAACGAAGACTCCATACAAAGAGGAATTAAGCAAGCAATTAAACAAGGGCAGGAAACAGACTCATTCTTTACAAAGGGGAAGTACGTGGAGTATACTTCTTCAACAGAATATAAAACACAAGTCATTAGTGATGGATAGAGGGTTGAGAGTTGGGTAGTTTTAGTTCTTTCCTTTCTCTGGAGTGAAGCTCTTTATTCTTCTTCCCGTTGTTGTTGTTGTTATTGTTGTTGCTGTTGTTGTATTTCTTCTTCTTCTCCTTCTGTCACACCATTATTCTTGAATTAAGGGGTCGGTTGCCTAATGCGCCCTCTCCAATACCTTTTATCATGGGGTCTTTCCAGAGTGAAGCTGCTGCTTCTTCTTCTTCTCTCCCACCGTTATCCCGAAATTAAGGGGTCGGTTGCCTGATGCTACCTCTCCAATGCCTTCTATCATATGTTCTTTCCTAAGCTACAAATATGTCAATTCTTGTTCTTCTTCTCGTTCTTCTTGTTCTTCTTCTTCTTTTTCTTCTTCTTCTTCTGACACACCGTTCTCCTTAAATTAAGGAGTCGGTTGTCGGATGCGTCCTCTCCAATAACTTTTAATAATAGGGTCTTTCCAGAGTGAAGCTTCTTCTTCTTTTACACCGTTATCCATAAATTAAGGGGTCGGCTCCCTGATGAATCCTCTCCAATACCAAGTTTGAAGTCTCTGTGACAACGATGTCCAAACTTATGGTTGAATACGTGAATTGGACATTTTACTCAACCGTGACCTTGACCTTTGCCCTCGACCTTCAAAAAGTTAATAATTTCCAGCTTTTTATATAAGTTAATCGCTACAAGTTTCATTACTCCTCGATTAAAATTGTGGCCAGAAAGCTGTTCACAAACAAACACACACACATTACATAAACACACAAACAGGGGCGAAAACATAACCTCCTTCCAACTTCGTTGGTAGATGTATTAATAAAAGTGTGATAATTGCACTACTGTACATTGAACAGAATTAATAATCAATTGTTTCATATATAAACATATTACGCATCCAAAAAGAGAACACATTCAAATTTTTTAATATTAACAATCTATATAATAAATGAAAACTAGTCAACATAGTAAAATTTCTCTAAAGCCCCTCTATCAAGCCAATTCAAATAAGTTAGATTGAAAAAAAAAAAGATATAAGATCATAAAAACCTGATATGGAGTCCACTAGAGAGAAGCAATTAGTCTGTCGAGTACATCTCTCGAGATCTGCACTCGACGACTCCTTCCTCAAGACCATATTTCAAGTAGGGTTTGAGATGTTCAGATGTGGGCAAGTGATTCATTAGACTTTGCTAGATTTACTCAATGTAGTATTTTCGTGAAAGTGAATATAGGAGAGATATGATAATGCTGAAATGTTTTTCTCTAATATTCATATCTTACGTAAGTATAGTAACCTTCCGTATGTAATGAAGAGCAAGTCTCTCTCTCTCTCTCTCTCTCTCTCTCTCTCTCTCTCTCTCTCTCTCTCTCTCTCTCTCTCGGTATTGTCAGACGTATAACTACTCGGTCTTTCCCCAGCAGATAGGAGGGAGAGGGAGTAGGCAAACCCCGATGGGATGGGAGGTAGTTAGAAAATAGGGAGGGACTGGGAAGGGTTGAACCCGACTCTTGTGTGTGTGTGTGCATATTTATCGAAATATTTAGCCATCCTCTTTAACGGGTCTTGTACACAATTGAAGTAAGGATAACTTTGAATAAATAATTAGATCAATATTATTACTTAATTTCTCAAGTTAATATCCCCAAAGTGGTCATATCCTCAAAAAAAAAAAAAAAAAAAAAAAAGTTCCAGATAAGTAATTGGAAGACTTGAAATAAGGATTATGAATAACCAGATGGGTTGGACTAAGCAATTGGAAGACTTGAAATAATGATTATGACTAACCAAAAGGGTTATACTATGCAATTAGAAGACTTGAAATGATTATGACTAACCAGATGGGTTGGACTAAGCAATTGAAAGACTTGAAATAAGGATCATGGCTAACCAAAAGGGTTGGAATAATCAATTGGAAGACTTGAAATTACGATTATGACTAACCAAAAGGGTTGAACAAATAACAGAAATAAAAAGAAAAAGAAGCTAGACTAATAACATAAATAAATAAGAAGTTAGATAAAAAACAGAAGTAAAAAAGAATAAGTTAGACTAAAAACTGAAATAAAAAAAAAAGTAGATAGAAATGAATCCGGTGGAGAGAGGCAATTATTTACAAGAGCCAGAATCCTCAAGTTTCCTCATCGATAGTTCCTCTTCAGAAACATATTTGAAGTAGGCACTCGCAAGTCCCCCCTTCCTTGTTCAAATAAAATTCCATGTTATTTCCACCAATTGACAACTGTTTGTTTTGTAGAAATAAACATAGTGGGATATTATTAATAATCATAGCCTACAGAAAGGTGTAGAGGACAGAGATAAAAAAATTAAAAAAACAAGTTGGCCATCCAGATTAGGAGAACAGAATCTTTAGAAAGGAGTCGAAAGACAAAAAATAAACAAGAACAAATCATGTAGATAAAGAGAACAGAGCACTCAGAAAGGAGTAATGAGATAAGAGATTAAATAACAAGTTCCTCGTCCACATTAGCAGCACAGAATCTTTAGAAAGGAGTGAAATATATATAAAATCAAGAACTAATAATCTAGATAAAGAGATCAGAGCATTTAGAAAGGAGTAATGTGATAAGAGATTAAATAACATGTTGGCCGTCCACATTAGGAGAACAGAACATTTAGAAAGGAGTGAAAAGATAAAAAATCAAGAACTTATCTAAATAAAGAGAACAGGGCTTCCAGAAAAGAGTGAGGAGAGAAGAGATTAAAAAGCAAGTTGGTCATTCAGATTCGGAGAACAGAAAATTTAAAAAGAAGTATAAAGATAAAAAAAAAATAGAACTAATCGTCTAGATAAACAGAACAGAGCCTTCAGAAAGCAGTAATGAGATAAGAAATTAGATAACAAGATGGCCATGCAGATTAGGAGAACAGAATCTTTAGAAAGGAGTTGAAGATGAAAAAACATGAACTAATCATCTAGATAAAAAGAACAGAGCCTTCAGAAAGCAGTAATGAGATAAGAAATTAAATAACAAGATGGCCATCCAGATTAGGAGAACAGAACCTTTAGAAAGGAGTGGGAAGATAAAGAAACAAGAACTAATCACCTAGATAAAGGGAACAGGGCCTTTAGAAAGGAGTAATGAGATAAGAGATTAGATAACAACTTGGCCATCCAGATTAGGAGAAGCACCTTTAGAAAGGAATAGAAGGATACCTAAGATTAGAAAAAGCAACTTGGTTATAGTCTCCCATCAGACCTTCGTAGGAAGGATGAGGGGTTGAAGCACACAAAAGAAATAGAGGGTCCATAAAAAAAGAAGTTTAATTTAGGATGCAATTACCCAAAAACACCGGAATAATTTATCCTGTACTTCAGGAAGCTTAGTCTTCTTCTTTCTTAGAATAGTTAATCCTTATTAACGGAGACTTCCATAGGAGGACGAGGAAGAGAAGGGTCCCTGAACTCATTGTTGTCATTTTGCTTTATTCATAGAGATCTGTTTCTATCTAGATATCATAAAGTGGTCTTATGGTCTTATGGGGGAAGTTAAGGCGAAGCTTGGGTTAATCCCGTTGTAGAAGGAAGACGTTGATTTCATTATTTAAGTTAGAAATATATTTTTTTCAAATATTAGTTTTTACTAAATTTTTAAAAATTACCTGGAAAGGTGTGTGTATGTATATATATATATATATATATATATATATATATATATATATATATATATATATATACATATATATATATATGTGTGTGTGTGTGTATATCTATCTATATATATATATATATATATATATATATATATATATATATATATATATATATATGTGTGTGTGTGTGTGTATATATATGTGTATATATATATATGTATATATATATATATATATATATATATATATATATATATATATATGTATATTTATATACTTATATATATATATATATATATATATATATATATATATATATATATATATATATATAGATATGTATATATACAGATATACATATAGTATATGCATATATTTATATATATACATATATATATATATATATATATATATACATACATATATATATATATATATATATATATATATATATATATATATATATATATATATATATATATACATGCATAAATATATAATAATAATAAAACTCGCGAATAAAAACCAGTTATTCTCACTGAGGAAGCAAGAGTCTTATCTATCCCTCTTTTGCAGAGAAAAAACAAAACTCTCCACAATATTATCTCTCACAGGAACTGTGCCTGAGCAACTCTGGATCCGATTTCAACTATTGTTGCAACACAGGAGATAACTGGAAACAGCTCTATCTTGTTCCACGTGTTGTGAGACATCCAAAAGAGATGGTTCTTAACGGGGAAGAAATGTTTGTTAAGAGAGGGAAAGGAGATAATACACAGTCTCCTCATTCATCTGCCCATTAGGCGTTGGAAGGCCCCACTTGCAAAGATTTTCTTTCCCCATTCAGGGATACATTAGCACATTTCCCTTTTAACTTGGCTTATGTGTGTCTTCATTTTTTGGGGGGATCCACGTGTCTTCCAAACGATATTCATCATAGTAATGATAATTATTGGCGTAATATTTTTCAGCACCTTATGTAGTTTTTGATATGATTATATGGAATTAATTTTGATTTTAATATGATTATGTAGAATTAACTTAGTTAAAAAATATGATTATATGGAATTAACTTAAATTTTGATATGATTTTATGGAATTAATTTAGATTTTAATTAGATTATATGGAATTAATTTAGATTTTGATGCGATTATATGAAATTAATTTAGATTTTGATGCGATTATATGAAATTAATTTAGATTTCCATAAGATTAAATGGAAATAGTTTAGTTTTTATTACGATTATATGGAATCAATTTAGATTTTAAAATGATAATATGGAATCAATTTAGTTTTTGATAAGATTACACGAAATTAATTTAGTTTTTAATATAATCATATGGAATCAAATTTAGATTTAATATGATTATATGGAATTAACTTAGTTTTTAATATGATTACACGAAATTGATTTAGTTTTTAATATGATCATATGGAATTAACTTAGTTTTTAATATGATTATATGAAATCAAT
Source organism: Palaemon carinicauda (assembly GCF_036898095.1). NCBI lineage: Eukaryota > Metazoa > Arthropoda > Malacostraca > Decapoda > Palaemonidae > Palaemon > Palaemon carinicauda. The sequence continues at coordinate 8,346,766 of NC_090740.1, read as the reverse complement.
TCGGTTTTTAATGTTGTTATAAGGAATTCCTGTTTTTATTTAAAATGTCTACGTTATATATAACCCAATTCAAAGCAAATTCTAAAAGAATAAAGGTTTTAAAACCACTCATAAATGGCAAAGGCAAGAGATAAACGTCCATGCCCTAGACACTAAACCCAAGCTAGGACCAGGGAGCACCAGGCAATGGCTGCTGATGACTCAGCAGGTAGACTTATAGGCTCTTCTAAATCACCCACTTCTGGTGTGATCCTTAGCTCAGAAGGATGGTGAGGTTGCAGACATTACACGAAATTATCGAGTTTGAATAGGTCTCGAACCCCAGTCCAGCAGATAACCAGGAAGGGATGTCTGTAATAGGTTGGCACAGTACTTATATCTGCTGCTATCTAATTCTTTTTATCTTTCTCTTGGTTGAGGGTACACTCGGGCATGCTGTTCTATCTTGTTTCTCTTCCTCTTGTTTTTTGGGGGGAAGTTTTTATAGTTATTTTTTTTAAGTTTGTATAGTTTTTTTTAAGTTTTTATAGTTTTTTTTAAGTTTGTATAGTTTTTTTGAAGTTTTTATAGTTTTTTCAAGTTTTTATAGTTTATATGTGAAAAATCTCATTTTATATTATTATTCTTGAATTATCTTATTTGGATTGTTTATTCTTCTCTTGTTTCCTTTCCTCGCTGGGCTATTTTTCCCTGTTGGAGCCCTAGAGCTTATGGCAATCTGCTTTTCCAACTAATCTGTTATAATAGTTTTTCGTTTATTAGTGACCCTCATTGTTAAC
>NC_090740.1:8330987-8338487 GCF_036898095.1 Palaemon carinicauda | reverse complement strand
GATTTTACTGGCCGTATTCATCCAGTCCAGCTGTGTACGAGTGTGAGAGCAAATTGGCTCGTGAGGAGATACGTAGGGCGGCTGACGCCAGGTAAGACAAATTAACATTCCTCTTGTATAGGGAAGTGGATTGCCCCTCAATGCCTGGCGTGCAGCTTTACCCTTCCGTTAGCAGTTTAATGGATTAAGCACGGCCCTGAGTTCAACTTATCTCCTGGTACTTCACTTGAGGTGAAGTTGTTTATTTTACCCATTTTGTTTCTTTATAATTGTTTGTATATATTGGAGTTTCATTGATGTATGTTGTGTGTTAATTTTTGTAATCAGAGTTCCACATTGTTTAGATTTGTATAGTAGGTAGGAATATTAAGGTTTTCCTTGTTTTCATCTCCTACTTCCTTCTACCATTTTATCATTAGGTTATTGATTATTTTGGCTAGCCGTATCTGGATCCACTTAGTTATTATTTAATGTTTTCTCTTAGAGTTTTCTCATGTTTAGGGTTTAGTGTAGTAGCTTTAGGTTATTTTCTTGTGAGTTCCCGAGAACCATTATTTGTTTTCTTAAATATGTGTATAATTAAGTGTATTTAATCTCACAAGGTTGATTTAAGTTATCGTTCTTGTTTATAATAAATATTGTTAAGTTTTCTTGGGTCTCTGTTTCCGTCTTTCCTTGTCACTGACGTACTTTTACCGACTGCAATCCATGAGAATTTAAGAACCTGCATTACAACCTGGTAGGTTGTAACAGTTGGCGACCGTGACAGGATTGCACTCGGGTGTACTCAGTGGTTTGGTTGGCGGATCGGTGCTCGGTGAATTTACCAATATTTGTTATTGTTTAGTGTGTTGCCTTACTCCCCCTTTAATTTTGAAATCATGGGTGAATATGTTTTTGATCCCGCAGAATTTTTAGGATCAGCAGATTGTCTTAGGCATCTTCCTGTATTAAGTAAAGAGTGTTTGGTGAGTTGTGCTCGCTGGTTAGGTGTCCCACTTAGGGCTGCGAACACTAAGGCCCAGTTGTTGTTAGCTGTAGAGAGTAAGGTAGCTCAGGGTATGGCTGAAGGAGAGAATTTAGCTAGAGATTTTGACAGTGTTGATGATAGTGGTTCGGAGTGCGAGGATAGTGTGATTGATGATGTGAGTGTGAATCCAGGCCTTTCTTTGTTTGAGGACCCCCCTCGTACTGGAACTATTTTTGAAGGAAATGCTAAATTGCAAGATAAAGGTAACGTGTCTACAAACCCATTTGTTGTAGAAAAATCTGTCCCAGAGAATGTAGTTCCAGTGCAGCCTGTGTTGTCCCAAGAGGACTATGAATATAGATTAATTTGCAAGAGGATAGAGTTAGTGAAACTTGAGTTTGAGGAGAACGAGAAGGTGCGGAGACATGAACTAGAGATGGCTAAAGTAAATTTGGAGTTGGCTAAATTACAAAATGTTCCTAATAAATTGAGTACTCCTTGTGGTCCATATGTCGATAAATTTAATATAGGGGCAGCTTTGAAGTTAGTCCCTGTATTTGACGAAAAAGATGTGCCGGAATTTTTTAAAGCATTTGAACGGGTAGCTACCAGGTTGTCTTGGCCCGCCGAGATGTGGACAGTCTTAATTCAGTGTAGGCTGGTGGGCAAGGCAATCAGGGTTTATAATTCTTTGGAGGAGGGCGTAGCCCGGGATTATGGTAAAGTAAAGGCGTTGGTCCTCAAGGCTTATGATCTTGTCCCTGAGGCCTATCGTCTAAAATTTAGAAATTTAGCAAGCATGCTTCCATTTCATATGTTGAGTTTGCTAGGCTCAAGGAGGAGCAATTTGATAATTGGCTGAAGAGTCGTCAGGTAGTCTCTTTCTCTCCTTGAGGGAATTAATGTTATTGGAAGAATTTAAGAAATATTGTAGTAAAGAACTGAGGATATACTTGGAAGAGGTGAAAGCAGCTAACCTAAGTAAAGCGGCTCAGATTGCCGATGAATTTTATTTTAACCCATCGAGCAGGGTCCGGCAATTTTGGGTCTCAGGTCTAGATTTCCAGTCTGCCAAGCCAAATGATGGTAATATTAAATCTAATAATGTAGCTAACAACAGGTAAAGCATTCAGGTGTTCCAACCTATTATAAGAATGAAAAGACTCAGGGAAATATTTCAAATGGAGAGCCCTCTAGATTCTTCTCCAAAAACAGGGTAGTGTCTGGTAATGTGAGCAAAGGTAATGGGACCTGTTTTTGGTGCAATAAGCCTGGACATTATCAGCTCAGTGTAATGCCAGGAGGAGGTATCTGGAGAGAAATAATAATATTGACAATCCTATATCTGTAATAACAAATAAGACTATTCCTAACACCCCCAAGGTTGAGAATCCACCGGTAACGGAAGGTAGCAATGTAAATAGTGGTGATGACAGCAATGTAAAACCAACTGGTATAGACCTTCATGACTCTATGATAAATATATATGGCCTGGTTAGACTGGTTACGAATTCAGGAATTCTAAAGGTAAAATTTTTGCGAGACACAGGGTCAGCTCGTTCTTTAGTATTAAGGGAATCTTTAAATGGTTTAGTTGAATATTCAGGGAATTATGTGATTCTGGGAGGTTTCCCGGATACTGTGGTTTCAGCTCCATTGGTGGAAGTTGAATTATCATTCCCTGGGTATAATGAGGTAACAGAGTTGGCTGTGGTGGGAGAAACTCCTATTCCAAATATAGATGGTATTTTAGGAAATGACATTGGTAGACCATAGGGGTCTGGAATTATTCCCTATTGTGACTGTGAATGCTTGTCCTGTGACGGTGGTGACTCGGGCCTCCGCTAAGGCAGCTGATTTGATAAATGATGATGACTTAGATTTAAGTAGTTTAGAAGTAGAGTTAGAAAGGCCCGGGCCAGTAGGTAGTCCTAGTAGTACTAGTAATATCTTGCAACTTGATTGGGACCGTTTAACGTTTATTGAGGCTCAGAAACAAGAGTTTGATTTTGAGTTGGGTGACACAGCCGATTAACTAAACCGAGGTTTTGTGTAATGAAAGGTTTGTTATATCGAATTAGTCGTCCATCTACACATGATCTGAACAAAACTTCTCGAGTGGAACAAATTGTGGTTCCCTCACAATTTAGGGAGTCTGTTTGAAGTTGTCACATGATGATTCTTTTTCTGGTCACTTTGGAGTATTTAAGACGTTCAAAAGATTAGCAAAATGTTTTTGGTGGCCAGGATTGAAATCATCAGTAAAACAATTTGTTAATAATTGCGAGGTTTGTCAGGTGATGGGAAAGCCAATCAAGTGATCCCTAAAGCACCTCTAAATCCCATTCCTGCAATTGGGGAACCTTTTGTGAATTGGTTATAGATGTGGTGGGGCCTTTGCCCAGAACAAAGACTGGGTTTACTCATCTCCCTGACCATCATGGACCGAGCTTCTAGATTTCCGGAAGCATTCCCAATGAAAAAGATAACTTCCAATGCAGTATTTGAGAAGCTTGTTGAATTTTTCTCCCGATACGGACTTCCTCGTAAAATTCAGACCGACTGTGGGACGAATTTTACGAGTAAGGTATTTAGGGGTAAGTGTGCTGAACTGGCCATTCAGTGCACTACCAGCGTACCTTACCATCCCGAGAGTCAGGGTGTGGTGGAAAGATTCCACCAGACACTTAAATCAGTTTTAAAAAAATACTGCTATGAACAAGGAGAGGATTGGGAGAAGGGACTTCCCTTTGCTCTCTTTGCCATAAGGAACCATCCAAATGCATCTACAGGTGTAGCTCCCTTTGAGCTGATCTATGGGCACAAAGTACGTGGTCCGTTGGAAATTTTTCATGAATTGTTATCATCTGGGCAGAAAAAGGAACTTAATGTGATGAAATTTGTAGAGAATTTACGGAAAAAGTTAGCCATTGCGTGGAAATTTGCAAGAGAAAATTTGGCTTCCTCCCAAGTAATCATGAAATCAAATTTTGATAAGAAAACCAAGGTGCGATCGTTTGAGCCTGGGGAATTGGTATTGGTGTTGAGTACAGACTCAGACAATTTCCTTGAGCCAAGGTATAAGGGGCCCTGGAAGGTTTGAGAAAATTGTCTGAAGTGAATTATGAAATTGAAGCCCCCGGGACCAAACGAAAGTGCCGGGTCTTTCATATTAATAGATTAAAATCTTATATTTCAGGTGGTAGGGATCCTTTAGCTATAGTGTGTGAACCTGTGTCTGTAGAAGTAGAGTCTCCAGAGGATAACTTTGAGGACTTGGTTGGTCAGGTATCTTCTGATGCTCTTTTTTAATAACGTTCAAAATCTAGAGGTTTTGAAAAGAGAGCTGGACATCTGGAAGTTACCCAGAAAAGGGACATTATTAATTTAATCTGTTCTTTTCCAGAAATATTTCTTAGTTCGCCAGGTAGGACGAGGTTGCTTCAGCATGATGTGGATGTGGGCAGTGCTTCTCCCGTAAAGCAGAGTCCTTATCGACTAAATCCAGTGAAAAGGGACATAGTCGAGGAGGAAATAAAGTATATGCTGAAACACGACCTCATCCAACCTTCGATAAGTCCTTGGAGCTCTCCGATAGTTTTAGTTAAAAAGTCTGATGGAAAGTACAGAATGTGTGTGGATTACCGTAAAGTTAATGCCAGTACCAAAAATGACTCTTTTCCTTTGCCTCGCATTGACGACTGTCTCGATCAGATAGGGTCTGCAAAATTCATAACCAAGTTGGATTTGCTGAAAGGGTATTGGCAAGTGCCCCTGTCTGATCGAGCCCGGGAAATTTCCGCATTTGTAACTCCCTTTGGGCTTTACGAATGTAAAGTGATGCCCTTTGGGATGAAAAATGCTGCATGCACCTTTCAGAGGCTTATGAACAGAGTCATTTGTGGGTTGAAAGGCACTGAGATTTATATGATGATTTAGTTGTTCACAGCAATGATTGGCAAACTCATATAGTAAGATTGAGAAAAGTGTTTGAAGCTTTGAGGGATGCCGGTCTTGTTGTGAACTTGGGTAAGTGTGAATTTGGTAAAGCCAAAGTGTGCTATTTGGGTCATGAGGTTGGTTTGGGTCAGGTAGCCCCTAAACAAGCCAATCTCGATGCCATTTTAATTTGAAGAGGCCGAGTAATGTCAGGGAAGTTCGGAGAGTCCTGGGAATGACGGGTTATTATAGAAGGTTTGTGCGAAACTTCTCGGACATTGCTCAGCCGCTTACTAAGTTATTGGAGAAAGGACAGAAATTTGCGTGGTCTCCTCAATGTGAGGAGTCTTTCATTAAACTCAAGCTGGTGGCTGATATCAAACCCAATATTAATATCCCCTGATTTTCAGAAACCTTTCATTATCGCGGTGGATGCTAGTGATGTGGGCATTGGAGGTGTTCTCTTTCAGAGGAAATGGGGCTGGAGAGGTACTTCCCGTGTCTTACTTTAGCCGTAAACTATTGGCAGCAGAGAGGCGGTATTCAACTATCGAGAAGGAGGCCTTGGCCTTGGTTCGTACTTTGTTACATTTTAAACCCTATGTGACCAATTTCTCCTTCCCGATAGAGATTTGGACTGACCACAATCCTCTAGTGTTCATAGAAAGGATGAAAGGGTCCAATCAGAGAATTTTGAGATGGGCTTTGCAGTTGCAGGAATTCACGCTGGTTATAAAACATATTAAGGGATCGGAGAACCGCATTCCTGATGCCCTTTCTCGTATGTAATCTTGGCTTTTGTCCCTCCCTCGCCCTTCTCGTGTCTTTATGGGGTTTGTATAAAACTATTTTTCCATAGTAAAATCTAATGGCCAGTATGGGTGTGCGTATGAGTGAGTCCTTATCTAGAGTTTAGTTTATATGTAGGTTTGGTTAAGTGCGTTGTTTTTGTATGTTCAACCTTAGTAAGGTCTATCAATTTTTTTTCCTATTATTTTGTACTCGTTGGAGGTATAGTTTAGCCTTTAATTTAAGAGTCCCATTTTCTGATTTGGTAAGTCTTCTTCGTGAAGCTGTGTTTTTTGTTTCTTTTTGGCATATGTATTGTTATATTTATAACTTCTTTTCAGGTTTTGTATTTCCGTAACATTGTTAATTGATTTTCATTTCAGCATTTTTACAGTATTTAATTTTGAAAAAAAAATGTATTCTATGTGAAATAATTTTTTTTGTTTTGGGGGAGGAAGGTATTAGGTTAACGTAAAATTATTTCTTTATTTTATTTAAATCAGCCTTGTTTTTCTTTTTAAGTTAAAGTATTTTTGTTGTTTGTTTACTAATGTAAGTGGCTCTCCGATTGTTGAATAGTGTTTTTGCGCCTCCTCCTCCTCCTTTGTGTATTAGTGGACTATCGTTTTAACGATTGTTTTTTTTTGCTGTGAGTGTTGGGAAGGTGATGAGTGGACATGGTCGACCAGTGAAGGCAGTTCGGGTCTTGACAAGCTCTCACCAACAATATTTTTCGTCTCAGCATTCCTTGTGACTTGGAGGACGACTTTCGGCTATTACCTTCGTACTTCGGTTGAAGTGTTTAGCAGATGCTCATGTCATCTGCGACGGTAGTTTTCTGCTACTTGTTCCCGTCGGAGGATTTGCACAGGATTGGTGTCGACGCTGTTTCCCGACACTGAACCAGGATTTTACTGGCCGTATTCATCCAGTCCAGCTGTGTACGAGTGTGAGAGCAAATTGGCTCGTGAGGAGATACGTAGGGCGGCTGACGCCAGGTAAGACAAATTAACATTCCTCTTGTATAGGGAAGTGGATTGCCCCTCAATGCCTGGCGTGCAGCTTTACCCTTCCGTTAGCAGTTTAATGGATTAAGCACGGCCCTGAGTTCAACTTATCTCCTGGTACTTCACTTGAGGTGAAGTTGTTTATTTTACCCATTTTGTTTCTTTATAATTGTTTTGTATATATTGGAGTTTCATTGATGTATGTTGTGTGTTAATTTTGTAATCAGAGTTCACATTGTTTAGATTTGTATAGTAGGTAGGAATATTAAGGTTTTCCTTGTTTTCATCTCCTACTTCCTTCTACCATTTTATCATTAGGTTATTGATTATTTTGGCTAGCCGTATCTGGATCCACTTAGTTATTATTTAATGTTTCTCTTAGAGTTTTCTCATGTTTAGGGTTTAGTGTAGTAGCTTTAGGTTATTTTCTTGTGAGTTCCCGAGAACCATTATTTGTTTTCTTAAATATGTGTATAATTAAGTGTATTTAATCTCACAAGGTTGATTTAAGTTATCGTTCTTGTTTATAATAAATATTGTTAAGTTTTCTTGGGTCTCTGTTTCGTCTTTCCTTGTCACTGACGTACTTTTACCGACTGCAATCCATGAGAATTTAAGAACCTGCATTACAACCTGGTAGGTTGTAACAAACCTTTATTGCTTCAGGGATAAAATACACATTTATGGGGGATTTCGTGGAGAGTGTTGAAGAGCACTTCGAAATCTATAGAGAAATAGTGCATTTAAAATTAAAAAATGAATAAATCTACATGATTTTTTTTCGTGTGTGTTTGT
>NC_090740.1:8323892-8325487 GCF_036898095.1 Palaemon carinicauda | reverse complement strand
GAAATATTGCAATGCCATGTAATCCATATGATTATTCATATATTTTTTCATGGTTTTTCACAATGACTTCTAATATTAATAAAAGTCCAGTTCTTTTAGGAAATTCGTGATACGTAGCAAGGAAATATAAACTATATAATTATTTGAATATTTTGTAATGTTTTTTTAGGATCCAATATTAATTGAAGTCCAGTTCTTTTAGGAAATTTATGATACGTAACAAGGAAATATAAACTATATAATTTTTTGAATACTTTGTAATGTTTTGTAAATTTTAATATTAATAGAAGTCCAGTTACTTTAGGAAATTTATGACACGTAGCAAGGAAATATTAAACTATATAACTATTTGAATATTTTGTAATGTTTTCTAGCCTCACAGTAAGTTTAAAAATTAATAGAAGACCAGTTATTTTAGGAAATTCATGAAATGTTACAAGAAAATGTAAACTATAAGCTTATCTAAATATTTTGTAATGTTTTATATCCTCACAGTAAGTTCCAATGTTAATATAAGTCCAGGTCTTTTCGGAAATACAGGAAATGTTACAAGAAATATAAACTATATCAAACAAAGATAATTGAAAACCTTCTGAATACATAACAGACATCTCACACGTCTGAAGGCTGTCGACCCAACCGCACCAGGACTCCTTGCTGCTGGGAGGAAGGACGCTGGTAACTAGTACAACACATGAACATACGCTACGGTGGTCCAAAGCGATGTCAGGCAGGGCAGCCGATTGGGACTACGGTCTACCCCAAAGCCAAAGCGAAGTCCTATTCTAAAGACTCTGTATTGGAGATCCTAGTTCCTAAATACTTAAATGAGTCTACCTCATTAATCCTTTCTCCTTCCAATGATATTTCATCCTTCATTGAATACTCCTTTCTCATCATCTCTTCTTCAGCCCAACCTCGTGTGATATTTCATGCATTCTGGTAAGCAAGCATTGCAAATCCTTTGGCGTTTTGCTAACAAGGACAGCATCATCAGCATACTCTAGGCTGCTAAATTCCTATCACCAATCCAGTCCAATCATTCTCCACCACCTCTGACTGTTGTACGTAATACAAAATCCATGAGGAAGATAATTAACATGGGGGACAACAACTGTGCTTAAGAAGATTATTAAAACATTTTGTAACGTTATCTTTCCTCATGATAAATTTTAATATTAATAAAAGTCCCATCGTATTGAAAACAGTTCCCTTTTAAATAAATCATAAAACGAGAACTGCATCAAGATATTCACCTTTTTTTAAAGCCATGAAAAGAAAACCCACAATTTGGGACGGGTCCCCATCGCTTAAGAGAGAGAGAGACCGGAATGAGGTGCAAAGCGTAACATATAAGAGGAAATCCTCGCGAGCGCTGGAAAGTTTCGGTGGACTGGAAAATAGAATGCGCTGCTGATATGTGTTTTTGTTCTTTAGGCAAAGCTGCCTTGCAAGTTGAGGGCGAATTTGAGTTCATTCCCTGTGAAGTAGAAGATTAAAGCTCATGATGCGGGAGTGATATTTTGTTGTTTTTTTAGAAGTGGAGTTGATGTTGTGGATGTTTTGATTATGCGTTTATCTAAAACATTCGATGT
>NC_090740.1:8288892-8296392 GCF_036898095.1 Palaemon carinicauda | reverse complement strand
AACAAGGGTGAAAAAATAACCTCCTTCCAACTTCGTTGGCGGAGGTAGTAATAATTCATATAAAATATACTAGAGCCGAAGAGAAGCCAACCTCTCCCAATGGTATATTTTTTACATCATTATGAATGAATTAAACCATGCCGGAAATTGCAAGGAATCTAATATCATATTAATTCATCAAAAGTCTACGGATCTCGAACATACTATTTAATTATAATGTCATATATGTTTATCAAGAGCTTACGGATCTGGTATGTAATATTTAATTATAATGTCATATTTAGTTCTCAAAAGTCTACGGATCTGGAACACACTATTTCATCATAACCTTATTATAATTTTAATAACCCTGTGTTATTGCTGTTAGGGGAGGGACGGGGGAGAGGGTTTTAATGTTCATATCCTGTACTAATGGAAATGATAAAAATTATACCCGTATTTATTTTCAAGTGCTATGGTTTTTTAGACAAATTATCTTGAAGGAATGATTAGAGATGTGTGTGATTATATATATATATATATATATATATATATATATATATATATATATATATATATATACATATATATATATATATATATATATATATATATATATATATATATATATATGTATATATATATATATATATGTATATATATATATATATATATATATATATATATATATATATATATATATATATATATATATATATTTATTTATTTATATATATACTGTATATATATATATATATATATATATATATATATATATATATATATATATATATATATATATATATATATATATATATGTGTGTGTATGTGTGTGTGTGTGTGTATGCGTGTATGTGTGTGTGTGAATGTGTGCGTGCGTGTGTGTGCTTATCCAGCTATAAATCATTAGAATGAACATTTGCATCTAGCCCGAGAAGAAGGATAATCTGTTTTAAAAATCCAGTCCGTAAAAGCGTAAAGCGATTACTAAAATTAAAACATTTAGAGATTTTTAGGGCTTCCTAGCTCGCTCGCTAGGTATTTTGAATGACTTTACTTGTCGGATCAACGGATTTCATAGTATAAGTCACTTTGCAGAATTGGGGTTGTATTGTAATGGTAGTGACACAGCTCTGTTTCAAGAATTTTGTTTTGAACATAGTTCTGTTTCAGGAATTGTTTTAAAAATAGTTCTGTTTCAAGTATCGTTTGAAACACAGTTCTGTTTCATGAAATGTTTTAAACATAATTCTGTTTCAAGAATTCCTTTAAACATAGTTCTGTTTCAAGAATTGTTTTAAACATAGTTCTGTTTCATGAATTGTTTTGAACATAGTTCTGTTTCATGAATTGTTTTGAACATAGTTCTGTTTCAAGAATTATCTTGAACATATTTCTGTTTCAAGAATTCCTTTAAACATAGTTCTGTTTCAAGAATTGTTTTTAACACAATTTAGTTCTATTCGAAGACTATGCAGTGATTTATGGCTGAATATGTGTGGGGATGCCTTAATGTGTTGAAAGGGTTCATGTATCACCATGATCAGCAAAGACGGCCACCCATACTAGGTTGGTTGCCAGTGAATGGCCAAACGAAAATATCCCATCATCAATAATCAGCACTGGCCATCGTGGTGTGGATAACTGGCCAATCCCCATATATGGATAAAGACATAACTGAGGCCTTTGTCTTACAGTTAACTCTAAACAGCTGATTTATTCTTGTTGTTGTTGTTGTTGTTGTTGTTGTTTATATGATATCATCTACATATATTAATATAATCAGCCATATATTAATGGTCTATAAACTTATGTATTTACTATTATTAGTGTAAATTGAAACTAATCAATAAGGTATGACAATATCTATGCTTTGTAGCTCTTTTCATTAATCATTCTTTTTCCTGTTCTTTTCAAACTATTTATAGAGAAAGAAAAGAGATATGTAATAAAAGATATTCTATTAGTGTGAATACAATATGTTTTTTTAGGAATTTATTAGTGACAATATTATTCGAAAATTATGGTATAAATATGCATATATATATATATATATATATATATATATATATATATATATATATATATATATATATATACATTTATATAAATATAAATATATATATACATACATACATACATACATACATACATACATATATATATATATATATATATATATATATATATATATATATATATATATATATATATATCTAGAATTGCTAAATTATTAATTTTTTAGTATCTTCAAACCTCTTAACCTCTTACTTTAGTTTTAAAAGCTTATAAATAAAATATCAGAAAACTTTAACAAGGAGGCAATTAAAAACTGCTTTTATTACTGTTTCATATAAAAACATTATTTTCTTATCCTCGTTCCTAAACATCTCATATTTCCTTTCTTAAGTTTCGTAACTTGGGCCTTTGGGAATACCCAAGCGGGTCTCATTATTACGCTTGATATCAACTTTGTGTCTAATTAATATGATAATGATGCAAAATATGTTCTGGATTTAATGTCATTAAGAATTTGAAACTATTTAACATTAAATTAAAGAATAAAAACTGAGTGAAGTGGATTTCTGTTTTTTTATAAGAAAATATTATTCTTAATAATTTCTATTACTTCAGTTCTTTAGAGGGAAATAGAAGGAGGTGATGATTAAATACATAAACCTTATCTTTTTTTACCAAAAAAAAAAAAGAAAAAAAAAACTTATCAATCCCTATTACACACGAATATGAAAAGAAATGATTGTTAAGTACATAATTTTTGAAATTTGTTTATTAATGATTTACTCTATACTAATGACATCTGATTGGAGATACCTTAACGTGGTGAAAGGATTTGTGTATCGCCATGATCAGTAGAGCTGTACTAGTCAGGCCTCCCATACTAGGTTGGTTTGTTGTGAGCGTTCAGTCTAAAGTCTCCCAACATCACCATTTCTTACTGGCCAGCCTGGTGCTGAAAACTGGCTAAGTCCCAGACATGAATAACGACATGACTGATGCTTATGTCTTGCAGTGGACTAAAGACGGTTGCATTTGTTGTTGTTGTTGTTTTACTGACATCACAAAGTAAAATTGATTACGCTGTTGTTTGTTAAAGCTTATTTGAGAAATCGGACTTATTCGAGGGACTCTACGTAAAAAAAAAAATGTATTGAATCTTCAGTTGCTCCTTGTAGGAAGAAATATATGAAAACCTTAGTTATTTCACATTATATTCCATATAACTTAGATATTTAAGATTATATTACGAATGCCATATCCCCACTTGTCATACTCAAAGAAAGTAATAAGGTAATTGAGAAATTACTCAATATCATCTTTGTTCCACTTCTAAAACAAAATTAGCCTTCAGTAACTTTGACGGGAGTGAAGTAGGCATGAAATCAATAACAAGCTCTAGAATAAGTAACTTAATTTATCAAACAACACAGGTATTTGTAGGACCCAACTGGTTAAACAAAAGTGATTGTTGGATGTGTTCATTAAACAGCTTTTGTTAATAAGATTGATATGGAAGTAAAAATTTACAATGAAATAACGGTAACTAAAATAGAGTTCAAGTTACCATATATTACATACAACAGCTTTTCTCAATAAGGCTGACATTGAAGTAAAAATGGACAATATAAGGACAGTAATGAAAATAGAGTTCAGGTTACCATATATTACATACAACAGATTTGGTCAATGAGGTTGACATTGAAATAAAAATATAAAATATAATGACGGTGATGAAAATGGAATTCAAATGACCATATGTTACATTCAACTGCTTTTGTCATTTAAGTTGATTGGAGTTTAGTGGGACTACTACGTTGAAGAACTGGAGAGAGGGACTTCTATATTCGTATGTGCATTACTTACTACATGTGCATTACATGGCCCCCATCCCTTTGAAGCAGGCATGCATGGGAATGAGGGTAACATGCCTTAGAGAGTCGTACTATTGACTGGTCGTCATGGAGGTGATATGTAAGATTTGGGTGGTGAAGGGGGATCCAATCCTCTTTTGCACGAATGTCGAGGAGAAAAGCTTTCAGAGTATGACAGAAGACAATGACCCTGACCGTACGAGAGGGCTTAACCTGTAGCTTGCAAACGTTTATGTACATGAATAAATTACCCCATAATGTGACATAGGCACAGGAGATCTGTCTGGTGATCACCAGATTGTGGTTCGAGTCTCAAACTCGTTAGTTTCTTTAGTGTCTGCAACCTCACCATCCTTATAAGCTAAGGACGGGGCGTTTGAGGGAGCCTATAGCTCTATCTGCTTAGTCATCAGCAGCCATTGCTTGGTCCTCCCTGATTCTAGCTTGGGAGGAGAGGGGGCTTGAGCGCTGATCATATGCATACAGGTATATGCTCGGTCTCTAGGGCGGTTTCCTGATTCATAGGACAATGTCACTGTTTCTGGCCTCTGCCATACGAACCTTTAAGCCTTTAAAGTGGCAGACGATCATATTGTCTTCGTCTGTCATTTCAGCTCCTGAGACATCTATGGTGTCCTTGGGAGTGGTCCTCTGTCCTAGGAGGGCACAGGGAAGTTGTGGAAACAAGCTAGATTCATAGAGGGGACGTCAAAGCTGGTTTTAAGGTATGATGAAAATTTTCAACCATTTCATTGTTTGCCAGGTTGTAGATGGAAGTCTAATACTGGGTGATGTCGAGATGATGGTCTGAAAATGTTATAATTGAGTGGGGAAAGTTGTACCCACGTTGAAAGTATTATGCTTTGTGATACAGAATTAATTATCCTTCTAGAAAGTATGATAGCATTGCAAACAAAGGATGTTGCATCTTGCACGGGGAGAGCTTCAAGCCAACGTGTGGAGTGATATATGACTATACAAAAGAGCAATGAAGTAGTGGAAAATTAAATCTCAAAAAAAAAAAAATAAGTTATACCCTTGACATTTCATATACAGTACATGATAATGATAATACACACACACACTCTCTCTCTCTCTCTCTCTCTCTCTCTCTCTCTCTCTCTCTCTCTCTCTCTCTCTCTCTCTCTCTCTCTCTCTCTCTTATGCAAGAATTTAATACATAACCTACAATATGTAATATGAGTGACAGCATAAAGCGTACATATATCCAATCATTCTTTTATTTCTCGTTGTAAAAACAATATAATTTTTTTTTCTTTTAAAATAAATTCATATTATCATTATTATTATTATTATTATTATTGTTATTATTATTATTATTATTATTATTATTATTATTAATATTATTATTATTATTATTATTATCATTATTATTATTGCTAATGTTTTTATCATCATCATCATCATTATTATTATTATTATTATTATTATTATTTATATAATTATTATTATTATTATTATTATTATTATTATTATTATTATTATTATTATTTTCATTACCATTATCATTATCATTATCATTCATAAATGAATATCTAAATTACAATTTACTGCTTAACCACTCTTTAAAAAATATACCAATATCACTATTATACCCAAATAAAATCCTAAAACACAAAATCTATTGCATAGGCCCAATTCTTGGATGATCCCCTGACTAAAGTTGAGAAACAAGACGGATAATTGGATAACATTTACCTCCCTAAACGCCCCCCCCCCCTCCTTTTTCCCTCTGAATATATTCAACCCAATTTTCATAGTAGGATTTTCCTTGGAATTTTACCCCCGATCGCTATGAATATTTAACGAGATGGCTTGTAAGAAGAAGTTCAGCCTCCGGTTGGAGGAAAAATCTTCTTTGAAGGGAAATTAGAATGTTCACGAGAATTCTCAAATGTCGAGTGGTTCATATGATCGTCAGTCATTTCTTTGTTCAGAAAGTAAGTCGAATTATTATTATTATTATTATTATTATTATTATTATTATTATTATTATTATTATTATTATTATTATGTTATTATTATTATTATTATTATCAACAACAATGACATTTAATATCAACGTATACCTTTAGGAATGTATATCAAATGGAAATTAATCTATCGTAACAGCTTCTGGCTGGGCAAAGGTTCGAACCTATGCCTCTTCGCCGAAACCATGCCTGCAGGGACTCTAACAATCGAGCTATTAAAAGATATATATATATATATATATATATATATATATATATATATATATATACATATATATATATATATATATATATATATATATATATATATATATATATATATATATATATATATATATATATATATGTGTGTGTGTGTGTGTGTGCGTGTGTGTGTATTTATATACTGGGTATATATATGTATATATATATATATATATATATATATATATATATATATATATATATATATATATATATATATATATATATATATATATATATATATATATATATATAATCCATAAAGTTAGAAAGCTTAATGTTCAGAGCAAAGAGAAAATCAACAATACAATATAAAAAGCAAGTAACCAAAACTTTCCCCAAGAGACAAGAAAGAAACTGAACGAAGATTTTTGACAAAAAAAAAAATCGATATCTTCCGAATATCGAATTTTTCATGAAAAACTTCCCTGAACAATGTATGAGAAACGGCTTGAAACAATATGAAAAGAATTCGCTCAAGTTTATCTTCGATGGAGATTTTTAAAGGAAATCTGGAAGACGAGGTCACTTCCAATGTCTGCTCAGCTTCTTGTGATGATATTATTGATGGTTTAAAGTTTTTTTTTGGAAGCTATGGAATAACTTACTTGATTCTGGAAAACATAAATAGCTAAGTTTTATCATAAGGATTTAGGTTAGTATTTGTTTACTTTAAAATAAGGAGTTATTATTATTATTATTATTATTATTATTATTATTATTATTATTATTATTATTATTATTATTATTATTTTTATTATTATTATTATTATTATTTTTATTATTATTATTATTATTATTATTATTATTAGTTTGGTAAAAGACCCTGTTTAAGGCAATTTTGACACTGTTATTATTATTATTATTATTATTATTATTATTATTATTATTATTATTATTATTATTATTATTATTATTATTATTATTATCATTATCATTATTATTATTATTATAATTATAATTATCATTATCATTATCATTATCATTATCATTATTATTATTATTATTATTATTATTATTATTATTATTATTATTATTATTTGCTAGGCTACAACTCCAGCTGGATGTATGTATACATGTATGTATATATATATATATATATATATATATATATATATATATATATATATATATATATAAATATATATATATATATATATATATATATATATATATATATATATATATATATATATAAAATGTATATTATATTATATTATATTATATTATATTATATTATATTATATTATATTATATTATATTATGTTATATTATATTATATTATATTATATATAATACACGTTGTCAGTCTCTAATGAATTATCCAACTAGCTAGTGGATTGTCTCTGTACCTTACTCTGACATTTATGAGCGGATTGAAAACATTTAAAAAC
>NC_090740.1:8241392-8266392 GCF_036898095.1 Palaemon carinicauda | reverse complement strand
TATCAGAGGAAATTCCAAATGTAAGCTATCTATTGTGTGGGAGGAATCACGTTTTGTTTCAAATGGTAATGCCAAACATTAGTAATTATTATGCAGTTACTGTTTAGCATTAACGCAATGTATTATATTAGTGAACCATTTGAATACAACATGTTGCACTATTAGAGATTAGTTGCAAACGGGGAAATAGGAAGAGGTGATAGGGTTAAGATAGAAAGGTAGAGCTGGTACAGCAAGAGGCCTAAGGTATTCTGCAGATATCCTTTAAATTACATCAACAATGAACAAGGTTGATTTCGTTGATGATTCTACCTGACCCACCAACTACCAGCTTTAGCAGGACATGCACAGTGTATTCCTCTTCAATATTAATGCACTTTATTTGATACTTTTTAAACTTGAATGATATGTAACAAGAATTGTTCCTACATGAATACTAATCACCATCCTTTAATGGGATTATGATCTCAGCAAAGCAAGAATCTCCGCTATTAAAAGTTATAATAAGGTGTTGGTAGTAATTGGCAGGTAGTGTTGGGGAAGCCACTCTCTCGTGCCAGCACACTGATTAGCCACTTTGACGTTTGCTGCCAAATAGTACTCACATTCTCTTGGTGTTACAAATTAGGCTTCCTTAATTTTCCTTTTCCTTATTATGATTGTTTGATGGCTGTTTACTGCTGTATGGAGAAACCACACATAGTTATGTGGACTTGCCCAGAAGTAAACAGCCATCGGTGCAGGACCTTCATGAATACGATGTCCATGGATCACCATTCATTATGGCAATTTTACAAGGGTTAAGACTACTTCCTGTCATCACTATGTGAGGAGGGTAACGAGTGCTCGTCTTCGCAGTGGAAAGAGTATTACAAGAGGAGATAGTAGAAGTTCAAGCAAGAGTCTTGTACACACCTTTGTACAATCTCTAAAAGTCTAAGAAATGTGCTGAATCTCTCCTTTCCCTTCCAGTACTCTGGCTTCAGATCCTTCTCCTAGGGTAAGGTCGAGGAAGATGACGACATTGATCTAACTCAAGGGCAAACCCAGAATGAGATAGCTTTATCTGGTTCCCCTAGAGAAGCAAGTATCCCTTCGCCTCAGCGTGAGTCGTAAATGTTAATATCTGGTGATGACCCAGCTGAGGAATAAAGAAATCAAAAGAGAACTACAAGAGACACTGTGAGTGTACGCCCACGATTATGAGCATTCACCTATTTGTGTCTGCTCTCCTACTAGAGCACAGTCTCCTACTAGAGTGCTCTATCCTGCTAAATCAAGCTTACCTGTTTGCTCCATGCACGTTCCAGTTGGAACGCGATCATAAGATCTTGCTCTCTTTATAGTTCATTTATGCTCTTCCCTTATCAATCATTCTTCTCTACTGGAAGATTTGACTGGAAGAGCATGCACTTCTTTTAATTCGCACTCATTTGGATATAAATTGTCACATATGAATGTGCAACCTTCTATTAAGGCACACTACCCTATTCCCATGCGCGCAATCCCCTGTTGGCGTATATTTTCTTGCTAGTGCGCACTCATTAGATCGAATTCCCGATTAAAGAATATTGACCAATCCCTAGGTCTTCATTTGCTTGTGGGTATGTAAGCTCTCCTTTGACATAGCGCTCTCCTACATTTGCAAGTCCTCTCCAGTTCCAGAAAACCTTAGTGCTCGCTTGCACTCTTCAAGAAATGTTCACATGTCTAGTTGCACACCTGATCACAAGATATATCCTACTCATGAGCACTTTACTCTTCAAGTACTCTCGCCTCAGAGAGAGTTCTACCGTTTAAATGCATTCGTTAGGTTACAATTTGTTATTCTCACCTAACTTTACACATTCCCTTGTTCTCAGTCATTCAACACCAATGACACTTCGGCTCCTCACTCCTTCCCCAACGTAGGCAGAAGACCTTGAGTCTGAAATAACTGCCGGGTGAAACCAGTTAGAGCAATGAGGAAGGGAAGGAAGACCTACATTGAGAAACCCTTTGACAAAGGAGAAGCTTGCTTCGCACGAGTCGTTCGACAAAGATTTTACCCACCATGCTTTCTTGACAGAGATGATTCTACATTACTGATTACTCCACTTATTCTATTCTGCCAATAAACGTAGCCGTCGTTACTCTAACGTAAAGTATGTCCCTTCGCTCCTATTTAGGTCAGCTCAGAAAAGTAAGGGACAAACCCGATATAGAATTCAAATGGGAAAGCAGTCCTCTCCTGCAAGTGTCATATGTGGGGCGATGCCTTGAAAGCCGGTGGTCAATGTGGTAATATCAGGGGGATAAGACTGGACTAGAGAAGTCCTTGGACATATACGGCCTCCTTTTGCTGGCTCTCGTCCTACCGTCACTTAGACTTCTTCGACATTGTTATCCCACCAACCAAACTTGGAGAAACTCCTTGCTCTTCAGTCAGTGATACAGATGTTAGAAAAATAGCACTACAGTCACCTATTCCTTATAGAAAAGCTGACTTTGGGCTAGAGACCGGTAATAACCTCTGCCTTGATCAAGGCAGCGAGCAGAAGAGCAGCTACCAGAAGGAGGGATTTTATGCTCTCTCAGGATTTCCAGATCCGAGTTCATCAGTCATCAAGGAAGTTCCATTGCTTCATCCTAGTAGGAAAGGTCTACCAATTGAAAGTGTTGTGCTTTCTACTCGCAACCAGCATCCAAGTGTTCACATTCATCTCAGCTTGGCCACATGCATCAGGATATGACTCCTGAGGTATCTAGATGATTGGGTAATTCTATCAGCCTCCCAGAGGCATCTCCTTCAACATAAAAAAAAGCTTCTCTCCTTTAACTACGATCTAGATGGTGAACCTGTGATTGATAATAGACGAAACGGTGGGACGAGTCTTCCCATTTGACGATTGTGTTACTAGCCTCAGAAAAGTAACACATACTTTTCTATTCCACCAGTACTTATCAGCTCATCATTAATAACAGTTATTGGGTCATCTACCCTTGTTAGAGAAGCTTGTCCCCCAGAGCCATCTCATGGTACAAGCTCATGCAGCGAGCCAGAGGAACTGACACAAGATCAGAGGAGGTGTAACATCCTCTTGGGAAAAAACTGTCAGTTGGCCAAGTCCTGAAAGCCGGAGTCTAGACACCAGGCAACCTTCACAGCCCAAGTCATTTGTTATGTTTTGACATATCCTTAAGTAAATTTAAATATTTTCCATATTGTGAGATTTTAGAACTGTTGTGACTACTCAATTTTTCCTATTCTATATTACTTAAGTGGCAACACTTATTTTTTTCTAGATTTTTCATCCTAAAATAACTGTTTTAGTGCTATAAATGATTAAAAGTACCAATCTTACATTACACATTGCTGCTGCCAAAGTCATTAATAATTATGCAAGCAGTATTTTATCTTAGTCTTGCTTTTTTTCAAGAACTCTGATCATTGGCAGTATTCTCCCTGTAGATATTTTAAGAACATCACAGCATAGTCAAGTTAAAGACTCAAATATGTTGGGCATATAAACTGTCATACAATCTAATGAATAATCCAAGAAAGTATCTCTATGTATCAAATTGATTATGATAAATGTCATGTAATGACGAAGTAAAAATGTATATATCTTTTTCAGGTGCGTGGCTTTTCTCTACATTCGAAATCCAAGATCCAAAGCCAGAAAATACGATACTTTCAACTGTCCAACCTAATTCCAATATGCTTATGGGAAGCAGATGGACACTACAGGAACGAAGCATATCAATATCAGAGTTGAGGATTTGGACGTAGGCTCTTAAATTCAAGCATCATCAATATAAAGATAAGTTTAAACTTTCATTTTACAATGTTTTATATTAATATATAATTATACATCTGTTAGGTTTTATTATAAGTCATAAATATCTGTTGCTAGGTAGCTCATTTAAGTATCTATTCAACATAGTATTGAGCATAAACAATCTGGAAGACTTTTTATTATTTTGCATCATTTAGTGGTAAAGAAATTAAAAAAAAAAATAGGGTTATTGCAATTTTTCTTGTGTAAGATGGTCATAGAGTTTTCCATAGCTATTCATTATTAGTTTTATGCTTGTATATCTTAATATCATTATCGATATATAAATTAAATCCAGGAGACATATTCTCTTTAAAGACTGATCAGTGAAGCAGTAGTAATTGTAAGAATAGATAGGAATTCTAAAGATTTTCATTTCTCAAAGATTACAATGCAGGGCCATTAAATGACATATTTCTTAAATTTTTAATTTGATATATGTTGAACAGTTATATGGTTTACTCAAAATTCATTGAATTTTAGATAAACAATATTTATTTGTAATAGTCCAGTATTCAACTTCATATTGAAGTTATAATCTTGAATCTTCATTAACTATTTTTGATCTGGGGCCCATTGTTTGAATATCTGATGCCAACTAAAATGCTTGGTAGCTAAGGTAGGGTACACAGTATTTGATAGCACATCTTTCTCTTAGCATAAGCATCTCGGTCAATAAACATTCTGTAGACTTCCGGGTTCAATTGAAAATAACACAAAACAGTCAATTTATCAAACAAAAAGAGACTAGTTTACTTAGTAGAACGTTATTGCCTTACCAATACCGAATATTAGCAAGTCTTAATATGTAAAGTATGTTTATTATTGTCTTTAAATTTAGTCATTTAACCTTGAATTACCCATTCTAAGTATGGATACCTTAACGGGAGGAAAGGGTTTGTGTATCGCCGTGATCAGTAAAGCTGTACTAGTCAGGGACACCCAGATTAAGTGGCCCACCATCATCAATCCACAGTTGACCAGCTCGGTGATGAAAACTGGACAAACCTCAGATATGAATGAAGACGTGTCTGAGACCTTTGTCCTGCAGTGGCATATGTTTTACTGTTGCTGTATGAATTAAAAGGAATATTTACAGTTCAATGCCTCTGTAATACAGGCATTTGACTCTTATAAAAAAAGGTACATTGATTTATATTTTCATGGTAGATAACAGTTAAAACCAATGTGGTATCCATATAGATTCTACATTATTGAAAGGGATATCGGCCGTAGCCTTCCATACATGTTCAGAAATATTTCATGTTAAGAAGGCAAGACTAATTCACAATCATCAAATGAAGTTTCACTTTTAGCAAGGTAATTTTCATTGCAGCTGCTGTAAAACTTTTAATCTCTAGTAAATAATTTCTACGTTTTGTTTTACTAAGGGAAGTAGGAGATGATAAATGAAAAAGCTATTGAATATATACGGTTGCTCTATTTTACTTAATTTGGAACGCTAGTGTTTAAAAGAAAGCTCTTCTAAAGAAGGTTTTAAATACCATATACCAAGTATAATTCTTAAAATAAAGTCTGCCTGTATCAGCTTTCTTAATGCGGTATTGGGTTTGAGTATGTAGCTGTCATTCAATGTTACAAGAAATTGGGAGAGTAAACCTTAACATCCACTGAAATCAAATGTTCCATAGGATTTCCAAGTTTTGTCAGTTATTGACATTAGAAGTTTGCATATCAAGTTAAATATTCCTTCCTAGATTGATCTATAGATAGGAATTATGGTAACTGTTAATAAGTATGGGTTCAAGTTTCGTTTGACTGACAACGTAGAACTTCTGAATAGATTCTTTAACGAGGGTGAGAATTTTATCATCATCTCCTACACAAAGAGCCTTACTTAGATTTCGCCAGTCGTCTTTGTCTTGAGCTTTTAAATGAATACTTCTTCATTCATCATCTCCTACTTCACGTTTCATAGTCCTTAACCATGTAGGCCTGGATCTTCCAACTCTTCTAGTGCCTTATAATAAATTCTTGTCTTATAGGTAGGAGTTAACTAGTTTAATGCTTTGAAGACTCTTCATATGATATAATAATTAACGTGGTAAAAGGGTTTGCGTATTGCCATTATCAGGAGCATCCATACTAGGTTGGTTTGTTGTGAGTAATCAGATGAAAATCTAACATCAATCCCCACTGTCCAAAGTGGGGGTGAAAAGTGGTCGAACCCTAAACATGAATTGTCATACCTGAGGCCTTTTCTTGCAGTGGACTAGATCGAAATCGTATCTTATATAATGTTTCAGCTCAGCTTTCAATTGTGTGTAGAAAGTAAGGCAAATTTATTCAGTTTGTAGACGAGTTTCTTTCTTATATTAGAAGAGGAAATGCAGTTTCAGATAAGCGGTTTATGTATTCTAAATCTCTTCTTACAAACTGAATAGGAAATGTTTGATATTTACCTTGAAGCAAATCTTACAAGAGATTATGAATTTTGAAGGATGGAAGCTTCTTTTATGCACATCATGCTTACAGAAACCGCTCAGGTAATTAATTAAATTTATCCTTTATAAAACTTAGATATTTTGTAAATAGGAAAGATTACTCGTGTATGTTAGTTAATTTTAGGAATGATAATAGGCCTTATTATAATACCTTAATTATTTGATTAAATATTTCCATATTGGTGAGTCCTGAATTTCCTAGTATACTAAATGTTATCCTCCTTAAAATACTTGAAATGTTTTTAAAAAATCTTAAAATAATTTTGCCCATACCAATAATGGCGATAAATAACATACGTTAAATTGTAACAGTAGATTCAATCTAAGAATACCAATTTTAGAAAACTCAGGAATCAAATGTTTTTGGTTTTATAAAATCTATGATATAACTATTTTTTTTTTAATTGAATATGATTAACACTTCATGTGCTTGTTCCCTTTGATTTTAAAGACTAAATAACTATTTAAAGTAAATATATTTTTTACGATAATATTAAGCAGATAGACTTTGGCACCATTGTTTTCAATGACTGATATTTTTTTTTGTTTTAATAATTGTAATACTGAAAAATTGTAGCATATTATATATCACAGATCTAAATTCCTTACCCTAATGGCAATTATTACGAAAGGTTTTGACTTTATAACATGTTTTAGCAAATAGATATTTCATTGATAATTAGAAGTACTTTAAGTTTAGGTTTTTATTTGATATTTCATTATGTTTTGAATTTGTCTCTCAAAGAACCTTATTTTGCCTAAACCGTAAAAGTTACTCATAGAATATTTTTTTTTCCAGGGTGAAGTGTGTCACTTGATTCAAATGAACAGATAGCTGATCAATGATATAGTGGTGATCTCCATGAATCATGAAAAGGCTTCTATCTACTATGCAAGTTAAACATAGGATCTGTGACTTCAAGAAAAATTTATATACTCCATAAGTTTAAGTGTAGGGAGAATTAAGGTTTTAAAAACCAATGATATGGTGGTAATCTCCATGAATCACGAAAAGGCTTCTATCTACTATGCAAGTTAAACATAGGATCTGTGACTTCAAGAAAAATTTATATACTCCATGTGTTTAAGTGTAGGGAGAATTAAGGTTTTAATTTTTTTTTTTTTTTTTTTTTTTAAGACTTGTTTACAGTGAGTCTCTAATTACCTGGATATTGCTTGATTAATCTTTTAAATTTACCTGTTTAAATTCCATTGCAAAACTACCAATATGATTCAAATTCTATAATCTGTTGCTGCCTGTGCAAAATAGTTTTATTTCTTAAAATTATGCTCTGTACGACCATTTAATTATCGTAAACGCATCTATAAATATTTGATTTAAGAATCTTAACTCAGATCACTACTTTAGAAATATTTTCCCCATCTCACTTTTTTGCTCCCTGGGATCATACTAAATTCACTTGGCGTGTCTATATTAAATTTCATTCCTATAATATTTTGCAATCAACTGGAAATTATTTTGACGTTAGATTTTCCTTATTTTTAGGAGGTTTAAGAGCTACTGTACATATTTTTTCATTGTTTGCTAGTTAATAATTTTTGTCTGACCACATTGCTTGTGGGATAGCCAGTCTCCTAAGTACATGCGCGGCATTTTTTTCTAAGGAGATAAATTTGTACGTTCAGGCAATTGATACCTATTTTTTGAGTAGTTTAAGTATAAAAACCATGATAGTAGTATAATTGAAATATGAAGATAAATTCGTTAATCCCTCTGAAAGCTGGGTATAAAAAAAAACAAGCTTTGTGGTGTCTTAGGTAAAAATCATAATTTAAAATCGGGATTATAGTCTTGGAAATAATTTTTAAAACGATATATTGCCATAAATTATGATACTTGATATTAAGTTGTTACATATTTGCTATATTTTTGTGAAATGTCTGTTTACTGAACACCAGATTTTCCATTGAGAAGTCGTACTGGTTAATGATCTGTGTTATACAGTGGTTTCTGTTCTTCATTCTATTTCAATGATACGCTTTTTTTGGTGGTATCTTTGGATATTGGACCAAGGCCAATAGTTTGGAAAGGTATTTAACAATAATTCTGGGTTTTTACCTTGTGTTTTACCTTACGACGTTATGGGATTTTGTTTGTATCCTTACTTTCCAGAATACGTTGCTCTCGGTGGTACTTCGGCATATTGGACTAAGGCCAATAAACTGGAAAGCTACCTACGAATTTTGGGGGGCCTTTACCTTGTGTTTTACCTTATAATATTATAAGGTTTTGGTTGTATTCTTACTTTCCAGAAGGCCTTCTAATTCTGTGAACATTTCTTGGCCATTAAGCTTTGCTTTTGGTTAAAGCATAGCATATGCACCACAAGGGCTTTCAACCTATGAAGATTCTCAAGTTTTTTTCTGAGTTCTCTGCTCAAATGCTGTAGTTTTATGAATTACCAAGTCTTAGCAGCAGGAACTTATTATAGTTCCACTTTTCTTGTTCTGTTTGGTGTGATTCCTGCTTGTGATGTTGAGTTATATGAAGAATTGCGCATGATATGCATTTTTCAATATTAAACTTACCCGATAATCATGTAGCTGTCAACTCCGTTGCCCGACAGAATTCTATGGAGGGATACGCCAGCTATCACAATACTAGAAGGGGGTGTACTTACCAGCGCCACCTGTGGCCAGGTACTCAAGTACTTCTTGTAGACACCTCCTCAATTATTCCTCTGTCGTGCTTCCGGCAAGACGTTCTGGGATACGCTTATGATCTTCGAGTTGTTTCACGGCTAATTGGTGAAGTATTCTTTCAGATTTCGGCTGTCGCTTTACTGGAAACCTTCTTATATTAGCTAGATAGCTTTTATATAGTCCTGATTAACGGTTAACGATCTTTTGCTTGATTTTGGAAACCCCCTTGGCTAACTCTTTGGATTCAAGATGTCTGACATTTCGCAAGCCCCCTCCCATAGGCGATGTAGGTCTTGTAATAGGCGTATTCCGAAGGCCTCGGTAGATCCTCACACCGCTTGTTCTGACTGTAGGGACAGGCCCTGTCAGTTAGAAAATCGATGTGAGGAATGCGCCGGACTTTCGGAACTTGATTTTGTCCGTCTCTTGAAATATTCAACTAAGTTAGAGAGAGGTAGAGTTAGGAGGAGTTCTTCTCACTCTTCTCTTTTTTCCTCACCTCATGATCCCCTACCTTTTCCTACCCCTGTAGTGGCTACCCCCGAACCTACTATTTGCCCTCCGCCTGATATGTCTGTTGTTTTGCGTGCTATTCAGGCCTTAGGCGATAAAGTAGAGTCAGTGGTAAGTGATCATAAGTCTCTTATGGCCGAGGTCAAGGATCTTAAGGTCAAGAGTGCAGTGGGTGGAATTAGTGCCAGTGCTGTGACGAGTGCTAGTGTCAGTGCAGTGCCAAGTGCTAGTATCAGTGCCAGTGTGGTGCGTGAGGATACTTCTGTGCGAGCCAGTCGTCCTCCCAGTCCGGGACCTCTTGCAAGCTCCCAAGCCCAGGGGAGAAGCAATGTCGAAGGGCATAAGGGTTCGGCAGGCCTTGTTAGGCGCACAGAAGTATCCTCGGTGGTTGCGGGCGTGTCTTCCAAAGACCGTCACTCCCACCTGCAGACGATTGAGCCCGTCTTTTTCTCGTCCGCTGATCAACTGTCAGGGAAGAAACGTTGGTCTCAGGTCTCGAGACCACTTAAACGCAGAGTCCAGTCCGCGAGTGCTCAGCCAGGTTGCAGTCATTGGCTCAGCTCTGACTCGCCGCAGTCATCTGTCGACTGCACTCCGCCCAAGAGGAGTAAGGTTCTGCCACAACAGAGCTCGACTGTTAAGGCTTTACCTCAGCCTACTGTGGTTTCTGCCGACCCCAAGTGGACTCTTCTACAGTCCATGCAAGCACAGCTTTCGGACTTGATGCGTGAGTGTCGGGCTGAGAGTGTTGCGCCTCCGCCTCCGCCTACACTCCCTCCGCCTGCGCTCGCTCCGCCTGCGCTCGCTCCGCCTGCGCTCGCTCCGCCTGATCGCAGTACCACCTGCCAGGCGTACGATGTTGAGCCTCGTTCTGAGTTTGCTGTTCCCAGTGGTGTTCAGCCTCCGCCTTCTTTAAGGCAACCTTTACAATGGGATCAGGAGGATTATACCTCTCTTCCTCCGCCTCCACTCGCTGCTCCACCAGTGGTGCAACACTCGGTTGAGGTACAACAACCTCTCCCGTCCATGAGTCAGTCTCCTCAGCTCTCGCTGCAGCGAGCTCAACCCTCCACAAGGCTAGCACAACTACACCTTAGCCTTGCGCCTCAGGAGCCTCAGCTTGCGAGACATTTACCTTGTTCTGCGCAGCCTCTACCTCATCGCGCTCCGCTCACACCACAGGAACAGGAACTTGCTACTTCGCTTCCACCAACAGCTCAGCAAGCGCAACCCTTGGGTTCAACCACTCTTGCTAGGAGTCAGCCTCCTCCACCCATGCGCCTTCCTTCTGCTTCGTCTTTTATTCAGCCTTTGCAGTCTGAGCCTCAGGTTTTCCCTCAACAGTTACTTGAAGAGGAAACCACTAAGATTGTTCCTACTCGTTCTGACTCTGCTGTTCAGCATTCTTGTCCGATCTCTTCACTACACTCTGGTGATGAGGCGTCTGATGATGAGGCGGCACACCTTGATCCCTCGTCAGACGTGGATGAATCCAAGTCTTCTCCACAGTCTATTGACTTTCGTAAGGTCTTGGCTCTGCTTAGGGAGGTTTACCCAGACCACTTTGTCTCTGCTATTCCCCGCTCTCCACCATCTGAGTTTTCGCTGGGCATACAACAAGCTAAGTCCACCTATACTAAGCTAGTCCTAGCAAGGTCCTCTAAGAGAGCGTTTAGGATCTTAGGGGAGTGGCTGCAGACTAAGCAACACCTTGGCAAATCTTCTTTCATGTTCCCTCCGACGAAGCTCACTTCGAAAGCGAGCGTTTGGTATGCCACAGGAGAAGCACCAGGCTTGGGAGTACCTGCCTCTGCCCAGGCTGACTTCTCAAGTCTGGTAGACTCGCCTCGGAGAACTGCAATGAGGCGCTCTAAGGTTTGCTGGACCTTCTCAGACCTGGATCACTTACTGAAGGGAGTATTTAGAGCATTTGAGATGTTCAACTTTCTAGACTGGTGCCTGGGGGCCCTCAGCAAGAAGACCTCTCCTGCGGACAAGGATTCTGCCATGCTATTAATGTCCTGCATGGATAAGGCCATTAGGGATGGATCTGGTGAGCTTGCGTCGATGTTTGTATCAGGGGTTTTGAAGAAAAGGGAACAGCTGTGTACCTTCCTTTCCTCCAGCATTACACCTTGTCAAAGGTCACAACTCATTTTTGCTCCGCTCTCGAAGTTCCTCTTCCCCGAAGAGCTGGTTAAGGAATTGTCTGCTGCCCTGATACAAAAGGACACACATGATCTTGTAGCCTCATCGGCTCGTAAGTCTAAGGTTGCTACCTCAGTCCCCAAGACTTATCGCTCCCCAGTGGCTGATACCCCTGCTACGAGGTTCATACCGCCCTTTCGTGGTAGAGCCCCCAGCCGAGGAAGCTCCCGTCCAGACTCTTACAGGGGCAAGTCTAGGAAAGGCTCCAGGACATCTAAAGGAAAAAACTGACTCTCCGCATCTCCAGACAGCAGTAGGAGCCAGACTCAAGATCTTCTGGCGAGCCTGGGAGAAGAGAGGTGCAGACGCCCAGTCTGTCAGTTGGCTGAGGGACGGTTACAGGATTCCATTCTGCCTCAAACCACCTCTGACCACATCTCCCATCAACCTCTCTCCCAACTACAAAGAAGAGGACAAGAGGCTAGCATTACACCAGGAGGTGTTACTACTTGTGCAGAAGAAGGCAGTGGTTATAGTCCGGGACCATCAATCCCCGGGTTTCTACAACCGTCTCTTTCTTGTGGCCAAGAAGACAGGAGGTTGGAGACCGGTGCTGGACGTCAGCGCGCTCAACGCGTATGTCACCAAGCAGACGTTCACGATGGAGACGACGAAGTCGGTCCTAGCAGCGGTCAGACAGGAGGACTGGATGGTCTCGTTGGACTTGAAAGATGCCTACTTTCACGTTCCTATTCATCCAGACTCCCAACCTTTCCTGAGATTCGTTTTTGGAAAGGTTGTCTACCAATTCCAAGCCCTGTGTTTTGGCCTAAGCACAGCTCCTATGGTGTTCACTCATCTGATGAGGAATATAGCAAAATTCCTACACTTGTCGGACATCAGAGCCTCCCTCTACTTAGACGACTGGCTGTTGAGAGCCTCCACGAGTCGTCGCTGTCTGGAGAATCTCAACTGGACTTTGGACTTAATCAGACAACTAGGTCTGTTAGTCAACATAGAAAAGTCTCAGCTCATTCCCTCCCAATCCATTGTGTACTTGGGAATGGAGATTCGGAGTCAGGATTTTCGGGCTTTTCCATCGGCCCCCAGGATAAGCCAAGCCCTAGAGTGCATCATGAGCATGCTGAAGAGGAGCAGTTGCTCGGTGAGACAGTGGATGAGTCTCACAGGGACCCTTTCATCACTGGCCCTGTTCGTCGAGCTAGGGAGACTCCACCTCCGCCCTCTTCAATTCCATCTTGCAGCTCATTGGGACAAGGGTTCGACTCTCGAAGCAGTCTCTATCTCAATCACCCAAGAGATGAAGACCACTCTCCTGTGGTGGAAGAACAATCTCCTTCTCAGGGAGGGCCTATCGTTGGCTATTCAGACCCCCAATCTTCATCTCTTCTCAGATGCATCGGACTCGGGCTGGGGTGCGACCTTGAACGGACGGGAATGCTCGGGAACGTGGAACGAGGAACAGGGATTGCTCCACATCAATTGCAAGGAGCTACTAGCAGTTCATTTAGCCCTGCTGAATTTCAAGTCCCTCCTGCTAGGCAAAGTGGTGGAGGTGAACTCAGACAACACCACAGCCTTGGCTTACATCTCCAAGCAAGGAGGGACCCATTCGAGGAGCCTATTCGAGATCGCAAGGGACCTCCTCATTTGGTCAAGAGGTCTAAACCTCACTCTGGTCACGAGGTTCATTCAGGGCAATATGAACGTCTCAGCAGATCGCCTAAGCAGAAGGAATCAGGTCATTCCCACGGAATGGACCCTCCACAAGAGTGTGTGCAACAGACTTTGGACCTTGTGGGGTCAACCTACCATAGATCTGTTTGCCACCTCCATAACCAAGAGACTTCCGCTGTACTGTTCCCCTGTTCCAGACCCTGCAGCAGTTCATGTGGATGCTTTTCTACTGGACTGGTCCCATCTCGACCTTTATGCATTCCCACCGTTCAAGATAATAAACAAAGTTCTGCAGAAATTCATCTCGCACGAAGGGACACGGCTGACGCTGGTTGCTCCCCTTTGGCCTGCAAGAGAATGGTTCACAGAGGTACTTCAATGGCTAGTCAACATCCCCAGGACTCTACCTCTAAGAGTGGACCTTCTACGTCAACCTCACGTAGACAGGTTGCACCCAAACCTCCACGCTCTTCGGCTGACTGCCTTCAGACTGTCGAAAGATTCGCTAGAGCTAGAGGCTTTTCGAAGGAGGCAGCCAGTGCGATTGCCAGAGCAAGAAGGGTTTCCACTCGTAGAGTCTACCAATCTAAGTGGGAAGTCTTCCGAAGCTGGTGTAGAGCCAATTCAATATCCTCTACCAATACCTCTGTGACCCAAATAGCTGACTTCCTTCTACATCTTAGGAATGAGAGATCCCTTTCAGCCCCTACGATTAAAGGGTATAGGAGTATGTTGGCTTCAGTTCTCCGCCACAGAGGTTTGGACCTTTCTTCCAACAAGGACCTTCAAGACATTCTTAAGTCTTTTGAGACGTCTAAAGAGCGTCGTCTATCCACTCCAGGCTGGAACCTAGACGTAGTCTTAAGGTTCCTTATGTCATCTAGGTTCGAACCTCTCCAGTCAGCTTCCTTCAAGGACCTTACCCTCAAGACTCTTTTTCTCGTCTGCCTTGCAACAGCTAAGAGAGTCAGTGAGGTTCATGCCTTCAGCAAGAACATTGGTTTCACGACCGAATCTGCAACATGTTCTTTTCAGCTCGGATTCCTAGCAAAGAACGAACTTCCTTCACGTCCTTGGCCTAGATCGTTTGAAATACCTAGCCTCTCCAACATGGTAGGTAACGAACTAGAGAGAGTTCTTTGCCCTGTCAGAGCTCTCAAATATTATCTTAAGAGGTCTAAACCTATTCGAGGACAGTCAGAAGCCTTATGGTGTGCCATCAAGAAACCTTCGAGGCCCATGTCCAAGAACGGGGTTTCGTATTATATAAGGCTTCTGATTAGAGAAGCTCATTCTCACTTAAAGGAGGAAGACCTTGCATTGCTGAAGGTAAGGACCCACGAAGTAAGAGCCGTAGCTACTTCGATGGCCTTCAATAAAAACCGTTCTCTGCAGAGCATAATGGATGCAACCTATTGGAGGAGCAAGTCAGTGTTTGCATCATTTTATCTTAAAGATGTCCAGTCTCTTTACGAGAACTGCTACACCCTGGGACCATTCGTAGCAGCGAGTGCAGTAGTAGGTGAGGGCTCAGCCACTACATTCCCTTAATCCCATAACCTTTTTTAACCTTTCTCTTGAATGCTTTTATTGTTGTTTTTATGGTTGTTACGGTAGGCTAAGAAGCCTTCCGCATCCTTTTGATTTGGCGGGTGGTCTATTCATTCTTGAGAAGCGCCTGGGTTAGAGGTTTTGTAGAGGTCCTTTAGTAGGGGTTGCAACCCTATATACTTTAGCACCTTTGGGTTGATTCAGCCTCCAAGAGGAACGCTGCGCTCAGTAAGGAAGACGAACTTAAAAAAGAGGCAGAGTAACGGTTCAATTCGACTTCCTTACCAGGTACTTATTATTTCATTGTTATTTGAGATAACTGTTATATGAAATATGGGATACTTAGCTATCCTTTAATCTTGTACACTGGTTTTCACCCACCCCCCTGGGTGTGAATCAGCTACATGATTATCGGGTAAGTTTAATATTGAAAAATGTTATTTTTATTAGTAAAATAAATTTTTGAATATACTTACCCGATAATCATGATTTAATCGACCCTCCCTTCCTCCCCATAGAGAACCAGTGGACCGAGGAATAATTGAGGAGGTGTCTACAAGAAGTACTTGAGTACCTGGCCACAGGTGGCGCTGGTAAGTACACCCCCTTCTAGTATTGTGATAGCTGGCGTATCCCTCCATAGAATTCTGTCGGGCAACGGAGTTGACAGCTACATGATTATCGGGTAAGTATAATCAAAAATTTATTTTACTAATAAAAATAACATTATTTTGGTTAGAACATATTTCATTCCATAGGTTACTCAACTGGTTTGTGGGTATTCTGGTTAATTTTGCTGACCTATCAAATTGACTTTGTTAGTATCTGATTAATACTAAATTCTTGGGCAGTCTCTTTTCTTGGATCTTTCTAAAAGCTGTTATTGTATCATCTGTTATCTATTGATAGTTTTGGTAGTTAGAAATACTGGTAATTTAAAGGATTAAGGCTTTTTGTAAAATTAAAAGGATATATAAGTTAAAGATTTTCTCTAAATCAAGTTTGAAATAGAGTGAAATAGGCTTTCTCAAAGCTCTTTTTTCTTTTTAAGAAAGTTTTATTGTTTTCTATAAAAGAAATATTCGGTTCACTCGGATGTGTCACCACGATTTCATTAGTTCCATTAGTATTTCACCTTTTTTTCTGATGGCTTCCTTTTTGTCTCCTCTCTAAAGCCTAGTTATAAGACATACTGCTCCAATTGTATTTTTAGGGGCAATATTGATATTAAGTTTGAAATTAGAGTATTTCTGGATAACTAAGGAATGAAATCTTATGATAAAATCACTAGAAACATACAATTAGCACAGAATGGTAATACTGTAATTCCTCATATCGGTCTCCCGGAATCTTCATCCTATGGGCATCATCAGATCTATGATCATCTTTGTGACTTTTAATATTAGCTGTAAACATTTAAGAAGAACATCTAAATGGTTATAATCTTCAAAGTTCCGTTTAAAGAACTTTCCGACTTACCTAAGTTTCCAAAGTTTTACAGTGGTTTTCTTTGTTTCAGGATTATGTCTGGTTTTGGGAAATTTTAGGTCGCTCTGGTGTACACAGTTTAGAAAGGCCTAGTTTGGTCTCAAGAAATTTTAGGGCTTTCATTGGCAGAGTTATATATTTTGAGTGGGTGATACATCCTAATTTAATTATCAGCTAGAGTAAATTTTGTTTGTCCATGTTTGTTCTATGAAGTAACTGAGGATTTCTGTTCTCTATGGAGTTATATATGAGCAGTCCTTGTTTACATATTTCTTTAGATCTTTTTATAAAGATTCCCTATTTCAGTTGTATTTTTTCAGGCGACTTTCTGTTGTACAAATCCTTTGATAGTACCCCTTATTTCATGAAATTTCTCTGGGTGTAGGTGGGCTTGCAGGGTTAAACTTTGTTTACCAAGGTTTTGGAATTGCCCCCAGCTCCAATCTTTTTATACCTCCTTTTGTTTATTGCTGGATTCGTGGATCAACTAGGTCTATGGAGTTAGTTAAGGGACGCCTTAGTGTTTTAGCTATCTATAGAAGTCCTATGTAAGCGGATTAATTCAGGGGACTCCATGAGTTTTTTAATTATTGAGAGTACTCATAGTCTATCCAGTAATTTACAACATTCCTTTGTCCATAGTTATTCAAGGTGCCATTTGATTTTATAAGATATTTGGGACACTCACTGATTTATCAGTTATTAGTACTGTCTCGTTTCCAGAATTCTTCGAAGCCCATAATGATTTCTTGGGTTGCTTTAGGGCATCCCTCAATCTATAGTTAGTTTTGGGTCCTTCCTTTTCCCAATCAGTTATTCAGGGCACTTTTTGGGCTTGGTAGTTATTGTGGAAACAGTGTTATTTGGAACACATTCTTCTGTGAAATTATTTTGGGCACTTCTTAGCTAATGAAGTTATTTGTGGCATCCATTGAACTATAAGATATTCCAGACATAACTGTATCTTTGGATTTACTTGGAGCAGCTATTTGTGTATGTAGTTAATCACTACATCCATCTTTCTATGCAGCTTTATTGACCTAATTTTTGGACATTGTCTTTTGGGTAACTCTTTCTTGTTTTTTCTATTATAGTCATTCCTTCACTTATTATTTCTATTATTCCTGGGTTTTAGGAATATCTTTCATTGTACAGTTGTTCCTATTCTCAATTATTCCTTGTTTTCAGGAATATTTCTTATTATACATTTGTTTCTTCATACATACAAACCCTGTGCTCTTTACTATGGATATATTATTCCAGCATAGCTGAAGAATAGCCATAAACCTTTTATGTGAGGTGTAACAACCTGCCACTAATTAGTGGGGGTAGCATGGGGTAGACCAGCCACCAAGCTCATACATTCACAGAGTGCATTATGTCACTTTTCTTTTCGGCTGGGTGGAGCGCAGACGTGCTGTCTCTCTCCACTGTTAACCCTAAGTAAAACTGGCCGTAAAATCACTTTCATGGAAGCGGTTCAGTAGGGTATGGAAGAAGTCTAAAAACGATTCTTTTCCCTCGAGGTTTTTCCCAAAGGAGAATAACTTCCTCCCCATTCACTCTGCTTATTCTGTCTTCTAGAAGGATGAATGAGTAAAAGTGTTGATCGTTAAACCCTGGGATAAACCTGTTTTGGAGGGTCCGGTCACTTTCCTTAGTGCTCATAACCGCAGGTAGGGGAGTCTCTGTCTTTGACATTTGCTTCACCTTTGAACATCCTTTGGGATTTATATTCCCCCTCTAAGGATTGGCTGAGAGGTGCTGTGGAGTAGGGCATAGAGGGAGCAGACATCTGTCTCCATAGGGGCTGGCTAAGGTCTTTCTCCTTGAACCTCTGGAGTGGTGTTCCCTCCAAGAGCCTTTGGAGTGGTATTCCCCCCAAGATCTTCTGGAGTGGTGGTCTCTCCAAGAGCCTCTGGAATGATGTTCCCTCCAAGAACTTGTGGAGTGGTGTTCTCTTCAACAGGTCTCCTGCACCTCAATGTAGCATCCTGTGCAACGCCTCACCTCCAGAGAGGTTGCTGGCAGGCTCTCCTTGGAGTTACTTGGGAGGTTTGCTTTAATATAAAGAAACTGGCTGGAAAGATAGTTGCTATGGTAGTGGAATACCTCAGCAATCAAGGAAGTGTTTCTTTCACATTAGCTTTGTCAACTAGCTGTAGAAATTCTTAGTTGGACATGGACAACTTGATTGCCCTTTTTCTTGCGCATAATCTCAGCAGGAAGGATCAGATTGATGGCTCTGTGGGATCTTTGCTCCCTCAGTTAGCCATCGAAGTTATGCCCGGGGGGCAGGGATTTGGTGATGATAGATCGGTTCGCAACGTCTCATAACCGGAAACTTCTGGGGTATTGCTCACTGGTACAGGATCCCCAGGCACCTCTACAAGATGCCCTCCAACATTCGTGGGACGTCTATGAGTTTCCACCTTCCTGTCTGAGGAGGAGAGTCATCAATGAGGTAAGGGCATCGCAAGACTTGCTGATGACCTTGATAGCCCAGCTGTGGCAGCAAGCAGAATATTACCTAGACCTTCTACGCCTGGTCACAAATGTACCAAGAAAACTTCCTCCCTTTCCCCACCTTCTCATACAATCTCACGCAGTGATACACCACGAGGCTGTTGCTTCTCTACGGCTTTGCGCTAAGAGGTTATCCAACATCTCTCGCTGAGAGGCTTTTTGCAAGGAGTAATGAAAAGTATGTCTCGATACCTCAATAGGTTATGTTTCGCCACCTATCAGGCAAAGTAGGCTATCTTCTATTATTGATGTCGTGAAAAGAGGGCTCACGCCTCTTGTTGTCACTATCCCCACGATAGCAGAGCTCTTTCTGTACCTTGGCTAGGAAAGACCCCACTCAGTCTGTAGAACACTACACCACCAGTGCAGCTATGTTCTAAATATCGGCGTTTTACTAAGGGTGAAGTCAAACACTCTTCCTCTGGTTTGTTCATGTATTCCATCAAAGAGGCGAGGTTTGACGCTGCAAACAAAAGCAGCAATAAATATACAAATAAATAATGTAAATATTCATGTAAAACAATATATATACTGTAAATATTATGTAAATACAAAATAATGTAAATGATGTCAAATACATTACAGTAATTTCACAGGTAAGATTCACTTAACATAAAAAATAAACTTACATTTTCCAGACGCCAATTCTAATACTAAATTCACAGATAACCACTAGTATAAGTTGCTGTACAACCAGAAGCATTCAGCCTCCTAGCTAACAGCAACACCGGTCACTTATTACTATGATGTGTACACTGGGCAGCTCAGCACATCACAAATACTGTAGAACCCCATCATGCAGAAATTCCATGTGCTTTCCAGAGCCTGCCCACGCTGAACTAACAAAGGCACCAAGGCGGGCATAAATTGCGGCCTTTTGGGCAGATGCCAACAATAACAATACAATATTTTTTAGTAACAACTCAATACTTCTTTTTCATACAAAAAAGTAAATAAAAAATGTGTACAGTTTTCCATTCAATAGAAATATTTAATTCAAAATAGTGCACATATGTGTATAATTATATTACAAAACAAACATCAGGCAATCCCGACGCTCACTTATCCCCTCATCCTTATCATCAACAAAGGAAACGTGTAGCGCCAACTTAACTAAAAACATAAAACGCTGTGGCATATCCTACACAGTCTAAACCTTCAAAGGCTACCGCTCACCCTTGAACCTCATCAATAAGAGGTATGGTCTCTTCCACGACATAACCTATCTAAGGGGATGGAGCGAGGTAATGCCTAACTTTGGTCCTGAGTTCATTGCCAAGACTCGTAATACGACTTTAATGGATCCTAGATTCAAGCCTTTCCTAATTTCAAGTCTGCATTATGTAGCTATCTACTCTTTTCAGCAGTTACTATGTCATACTAGAACATTGAGGCACGATCTTAAATGATCAACTGGAACTCACCCCTTGTCGAATGTCTGTTTATAAGCAAGAGGAAAATCTCTAAAAAAATTATTTCAGTGGTGGTTCACTGCACCATCGACTGGCCGTTGAACCCTCGTTCTCCTCAACACAAACCTACACCCAGAGTTTTCTATGTTAGGGGATTAACCACACCACTAGTATTCAAATGAAACTTCTCTTTGGTGCAGGTCCTTCAGGTACGTTTCTGGTATTGCAAGAACACCTTTACAGCCCATTACTTGCAAGATATAACCCACAGGAGAATGAATATTCTCTCTGTAGGTGTAAGCTACCTCAGCTCCCTTACAGGACAAGTAGCAGTTGACCTGGAGCAGAAATTACTTGTTGTAAGTCTGGGATGAATGAAAGAAACAATAGCCTTTTCTTCCTTCATCTTCCCCCTCTCTTGAGGGCACAGCATCTGCAGGACTTTGCAAGCTCTCCTACCTCCATTTGCAGATAACTATCATTTCCCCTGTGTTACTTGAAATATGTGATATATTTTGTTATGTCCTCGTCTTCCCTGCAAAGGGGAGTCCAGCAATGCCCATGTTAAGTATGAGGAGCGATTTCTGTCCAATATTCTTACCTGTGTAGGTCACAGTGACTAGTTTCCATTCATTCATCATGATTGTTCAGGTTGTCAGCTCTGTAGCTTATCAGATCAAGAGCTCACAAGGTGTCAAGGTACTCCTATCATGCTTGTACAAGCTCAGAGTTGTATTCCAGGTCAAGTTCCCAGCCAGTTATGTCTTGGACTTCCACTCACCTCAGGGCGAGTCTCCATAGCAAAGATCTGAGTTCTTTACATATACTTGGCCCGGTATCACCTGTCACCCGGTAAGTCCTACCTGCAATCAAAAGTGATGTAAAACACTGGATGAGTGTGTGAGTGGGGAGGACGGTCTATCGCCAGCCACCCAATTACCTAACGGCAGGTTGTTACACCTTGTGTAAAAAGTTTATGGCTAGTTTCCAGCTACAATGGAACAATATATCCATAGTAAAGAGCTCAGGTTTGTAGAGTTAGGAAAGATACAAATTACTTCTAAGTTTGTCCTTTCTTTTACAATTTGTTACTAGAAACTTCTTGCTTTACAGAGTTTTCTGATCAATAACCAAGTTATTGGTGTTAATTTAGAGCTAAATTTCAAATCTTTATATTTGGTGAAGTTAAGGTTCATCCAATTTTGCTTTATTAATTGTATTTTTTTCTGATAATTAAAAGAGAACTTCTGTATGATGGGAATTCAAGGTAAGCTTTTCACAAATAGCACCTCAAGTTATTCTTCATAAACTATAGTTTCTGATATACGATTATGAAATATGCAAAAGATTAACTTTATCCCCATTTGTTTTTAAATTATATTAAAGTAATTCCGCAATTTTCTGTATAAAATTTTTGTATCGCTAATCATTAACTTTTTGCTTTCTTTAACATTAGATAGATTTATTACTTTTCATAATTTGATGTTTTCTAAGGATAAAAGCAAACTAAAATCAAACTTTAATCTATATATCAACGATAAAGTACTGGTATGGTATTTTGCATTTCAAATTCTTTAACATTTGAATAATTCAAATAATTTAGTCAATATTTTCCCAATAGCAACCCTTCTTATATTATCTTGTAGGGCTTTATCATCGATTATTAGATTTAAATGGGAACTCTCTCTCTCTCTCTCTCTCTCTCTCTCTCTCTCTCTCTCTCTCTCTCTCTCTCTCTCTCTCTCTCTCTTTATGAACGTAATGTGAAAAACATATGGGAGGTAAGCTAATGGATATTGATAGATAATATAGTAATGGTTCTAGAATATGCTACAGTTAGCATGAATAATAAAGAACAGGTTAGTGGTATCAAGGTGAGGATGCATATAAAATAGATTATTTTATAAGCATAGAAAGATTGAAAGTTTAATAGAATGTAGTTAATTGAAATCCACAAGTGTAAAATGTAAAGTAATGGGTAGTATAATCATTGGAAAAAAAACTATTTAGAGATATAGGTGGAATGTAGGGTCTTGCTGTATATTTGTGAATAAAAATATTAGTGTATGGTGATTACAAGCTGAGGATGATGTTATGGAATCAATAGAATGGAGTCAAAAGAAACAATACTGTTTCAGTATTCATGATTTTTGGGAAATGAAAAAAAAAAGCTTAGACAGGTGTTGAAATTTTCTGTTAAAACTTTGAGTGTTTGTTTATGAAATGCAAATAGATGATATATTAGATGAGCGTCTCATAGAGAGGATACATCAACATGGTGAAAGGGTTTGTGTACTAGTCAGGGCCACCTTTGCTAGGTTGATTTTCTGTGAGCTATCAGATTAAAATCTCCCACTAATCCTCAGCAGCCAGCGTGATGATGAAACTGGCCAAACCCAAGACATGAATAACGACATGTCTGAGGCCTTTGTTTTGCAGTGGAATAAAAATAACCTTTTTGCTGCTGCTGTGGTTGTTGTGGTTGTTGTTGTTGTTGTTGTTGTTATTGATTTATTAGAGAAAATAAGACGATTAGATTGCTTAGGAAGTTGATTGACATTAGGAATAATTTTTATTGAATTAAGAGTTTTATAATGCAACTTTAACAAGTAGCTAATCACTGCAAAACTTACGTAGTAAGTAGTATAGTTACATAACTAAGGTAAATTTCGTAGGTCATTTCAACCTTATATTATAGGCTTTTCTTTAGCTGAAGGGAAGAAGAGTAGGGAATCATACAGTTGTGTAGATAACTTTAGATTTGTGATTAGGTATAAAATAGATGATATATAAATTAGTTTGTTTTTAATTGACACTTCATTTTGCAGATGTACATTAGTTCCCAGGTATTTTCAGTCATATTTCTCTCTCTCTCTCTCTCTCTCTCTCTCTCTCTCTCTCTCTCTCTCTCTCTCTCTCTCTCTCTCTCTCTCTCTCTCTCCTTTGGGCTACATGAACGTACCTCACCTTTAAGAATGTACCAATAGTTAAAAGTAATCAAGAGATCTTTATAAGAATTGAGATAAGGTTAAATTTACAGAAGTTCTCTTTTAATTCAACCTCACACCCAATTTCAGAGCTCCGCTCCCCATCCTTGATCCTTCCTAATCCTCAAAAAATGGAAATGTTTTAAAAATGATAAATAAACTCTCGCCTCATATGGCTGATGAGTCTCCCTCTGGCCCCCTCCTCTTTAAGCATCATCATTTGCCAATTTATTCCTCGCCTTAAAATGGGTCAAAAGGTTCATGAGGTAGATCCTGATCTTAACTAGATTAACCACTTGTTCATTTGCACTGTTATTCTATTCCCCCATATACAGAGCTTTTTCGTTCTTTTACTGGTGTTTTGAGAGCTGTAGCTCAATGTGTTTATTTGAATATGTTGTACTTGTCAAAGGCTGACAGCCTGTCTTGGTAAACATTTTGGATTTAAGTCTGCTTATTGATCCAGCTGTCTTGTCAGTGGAGGTTTTATCCTGACTGCAAAAGTCATGAATAATTGTGTCTATGTTATGCCATTATTAGATTCATCAAAAGCCTGAAATTCTTTCAAGTTCTTAATTGTTTATCAAATTTTAGAATTTGCTTTAATCAATCTTAAAATCAAGTATTCTAAATTGTATAAGAATCTTACATTGTTGGAGATTGTAATGTCAAATGGACAGGTTTTGTTAATATAATTATTATCTTTAGTGATGTGTACACTTGTATAAATGACAAAGATAATCATATTTTCTATGAATTGTGTAATGTAAGTAGTGTAAAATCTATTTAATGTCAAAGGATTGTGATTCAAAGTATTCCAGATATGTTTATGATCTTTTTAAAGTTAATGTGTAATCAGAGGTAACTGTTATTTTCAAATTTTTAATATAAACTTGAAGTTTAATTGTAATATAAAATGTTAAAGACTAATAAGTGTACTTAACGTAAGCGTTTCAAGGAATTTGGTAAGAGGGTCATTTTGAAGTCTTGCTTTTCAGAGCTTTCTGTTATGGCGAGATACCTGGGCTTACTGAAAAGGTGCACAGCTCGGTTCATAAACTCCACTTTGCCTCTTGTCTCGGGTCGTTTGTGCCCATGACATAAAGAAGGAATAAATAACACCATGATTATTTTTTAGAAAAACTGTGTAATTAGTTTCTGAATATTTCCTTCTTGACATGGAAGCTGTTTAGGTGTTTTTTGTGGTTAGGTTATGTGTAGTTATATTATAAAATCTGTTTGGATACGAAGCATAGGTTTATAAAATGTATTAAGGTTTATGTGTATTAAGCATGAAGTGGCTACACCTATGGTGTATATATATATATATATATATATATATATATATATATATATATATATATATATATATATATATATATATATATATATATATATATCAAAACTCCAGACATAACTATGGACATGTCTGAGGCTTTTGTACTGCAGTGGACTAGAAATACCTGCATTTGTTGTTGATATAGGAATACATATATACCTAAGTATTTCCTTATATTGATTAGAGTATGGAGGCAAGATTTTCACATAATTTGCAGTGTTTATCCCACCTGCATGGATTTTTAGATAGCTTTTATATATATATATATATATATATATATATATATATATATATATATATATATATATATATATATATATATATATGATACTGATGTGCAAAAATATACCAATGCTAAAACATTATCCCTTTATAGAGAACATTTCCTAAA
>NC_090740.1:8231392-8236392 GCF_036898095.1 Palaemon carinicauda | reverse complement strand
AGGATAGCAGAGTAAGAGACACTAAGCTGAGGATATTGTAGTAAAGGATTTTAAGCTCGGAACAATATAGTGTGAAATTTTAAGTTCAGAAAAGTATAGTATAGTAAGGGGTTATCAGTTAAGTATAGCATAAAGATGTTATAAGCTGAGGATAGCATAATAAGGGGTTATAAGCTGAGGATAGAATAATAAGGGATATATTGAATTATATTTCATTGGTTTTATAGTCATTCTCCTAAGGTATTATGTTTGTCATGGGTGTATAAAATATAAGTTTTATATTCAAAGGGTGTAGCCTAATTAACTATAGTATTCCGGGTTAAATTCTTTTCCAAACGAGGCTTTCCTTAAAGGTTTATATTTGAAAACTCATTACACAGCTAGAATAATTAGGTGTCCACGTGTAAGATGAATGCGTACTTCGGTCCGATCTGGCTGTCTGCTGGGAGGAGTAGCAAGGATGGTCAGGGCAGTAGTCTTGCACGGCTCTTCTCTTTTACCCGACTCAATCATGTGCATTAAATGGGACGAGACAGGGAGGCAACTTTGGCATTTGTGAATCTTGTCTGCTTTTGAGCGAGCTTCAGGTGGCTGTAGTAATGGATCGCTCTGAAATTACACATAAGGCTTTGAAATGACTCTTTTACTTTTTTAGGTTGTTAATTTGTTTTTAATTCTACAAATGTAACAAAAAATCTGTTTCAATAAAAACTAACTTAAATCCATAATCGCTGGATTCTGTCTTATAGTAATGTATAAATAATGCTATAAATGTTTTACCATTAAACTTAAGGAGATCTCCAAACTATTCCTGAAGACTTTATATCACAATCCTGATTTCATTGTTTGTAAAATTATCAATAAAAAAAAGAAAAAAAGAAAAAAGAAGGAAAAGGAAAGCATTCAAGGGCCTAGTAACATTGTTTCCTCAGAAGAAAACTTTGCATTAAGTTTCTGTTACTAGGTGGGAAAGGGGTTGGCCTTGGTGGGCTTTCCTTTTCTTCTTTTTTTTTATTAATAATTTTATATTATAGAGAATGCACTACTTACTTACACAATCATGAAATATGTAACTTTAAATTCTCGGCTTGAGTCAACCTACAGTTTTCTAAAAGAAAACGGACACTGGTCTGAAAACAAAGAAAACGTACTTTGTCGTCATTGGGTGTTTCATGAGGGGTGACTCACCTAAAGATGACAGAAGTTAAGTTTTCTTTGTCTTCACGGGTGTTTAAAGCTTTCAGAAAATGGGGTTACATGAAGCTGATAAATATTTGTCATTTACTATGTATTTTAATTATATAACAACACTGAAAACCTGTCCTGTTTGGCATTCTATTTTCTACAATAAAAGATTTTTTAAAAATTCATTCTTCAGCCATATTGTTTTTATTGAAAGTTTCAAGTACATATCTAGGTATAGTATCTAACTCAATTCAATAGTTTTAAACTGAACAACAGGCTTTTGATAGATATTAACTAATGGAAAT
Organism: Palaemon carinicauda; assembly: GCF_036898095.1. Taxonomy (NCBI): domain Eukaryota; kingdom Metazoa; phylum Arthropoda; class Malacostraca; order Decapoda; family Palaemonidae; genus Palaemon; species Palaemon carinicauda. Next base: position 8,234,902 of record NC_090740.1, on the reverse strand, counting down.
AACGTGGCCGTTATTAATCATGACTTTAGTCAGGAGAAAAACTGCTTGATAGACAGCAAGATTAAAATTAAGTGGACTTTTGGTCTAAAATGAATTACCGAGAAACAGTTCGGCCATCTTGACTTCGTACTTTATATTCATATATTCCTAAAACACTTGTAAGTTACTCTCATCCCCCTAAGGGGGTTGGGGGTACTGAACGAGCTCTGTATATGGGGGAACAATAACAGTACGAACGAACAAATGGCTAGTTAGGAGGAAGGACTATTTCATGGGCCTTTTGGCCCATTTTTCAAGGGGAATAAGGCATTTTCTGGTGCTATTAGAGGTAGGGGGCCGTTTAGGGAGAACACTCGGTCATATGAGGTTTAATATAGGGGTAAACTTATGTATTTCATATTTAGACTTTTTTTTATTTTTTTATTTTTTATTTTTTGTTCATTTTAGGTTCTATATATACCAAGACATATGTAAATAAAAGATTGAAGTATCTTTATAGTAATTTATTTCTGAATACGTAAATTGTACAAATTTGAACAATAAATATTTCAAGAAAAACATTTTTTAATCACCTAAAAATATAAATTACCAAATTATGTAGAAGTAGAAAATTTGATTTTCACAAAAAAAAGGTTAAAATATTAGTCACAAAAAAGAGCCTCGAGCTGATGAGATTCAAGTGTTCAGTACAGTATTCTGTAGTCTATTACTAGTACTCTATGTATGAATGACTACTCGAACGTAAAATAATATGATGCACATTCAAAAATGTTTTTTGTAGGCACTTGTCCAGTTCAACGTGACACCACAATAAACTGGACAAGTCTGCACCATTCTTAAATAATGTACATAGTATTTTACGTTGAAGTAGTCATTAACACATAGAACACTAGTAATAGACTACAGAATACTGAACAATCAGATATTCTATATACTGTTATACAATCAAAAGCTCTAAATTGATATGTTTACAATAAATCCTATTTCAAGACCTGTCAAGTATTCTCATCCATACTAATTTATCTGATACATCACACCTTACCAACTAGGGTCTATTATTACCAAAAAGAGAATATTTGATATTTCAACAAATACAATAAGTTATACAGGCCTCTTCCATTTCAGTAAGTTACATGATAAATATTTATATGTATCTGATAAAAATGAGCAAAAATTCATTTTTTATTATACTCTACAAAAATACTACTGGTTTTAAGAATTTGATTATCAGATTTCCTACCCAATTCTAATAACCTGTTTTTTATTCAAATACTTATCATCATCTCTGCAACGTAATTCTTCCTATACAAAACTTTTAATGGGATATAAAATATAGAATCTAATATTTCAATAGCAATTTTAAGTTTCACAATCTAAAAAATCTAGTAGCAATTTCATAACAAACTACCCTTTGATTTAAATGTCTTATATAGCTAATTTTTGTTAAGACAATTTTCTTTATATGTAATCTATTTTCTTTATATATAATCTATCAAGTCAAAAATTCACCTAAAACTTTTTTTTTTCTTTCTACTAGGTTCCCTTTAGTAATTATTCCTCCCTTAGTCTCAAATAAATCCTCACCCCTACCCTTAGGTACAATACCTCTCCTAAGTTTTCCTGTCATGAACAATATATTTATGAAGCCTTATCTTTAAAAAAATTTATCTTAAACTTTTCATTAAGAATAAATATAAATTTACCTTTGAGCTTGCATAGATAATCCTAGTTTTAAATTAAATGGTCCATTTTAAGAAATAAGATATTTATCTGAAACCTTTCATTAAAGATAAATACACCTTTGAACTTCCATAGATAATCCTGAAGTTTTACATAAATCGTCCACTTTAGGAAATATTAGCTGAAAGTTTATTCAAAACATTGACGTTTGCCTTTATCAAATACCTTTTCCTTCAAACTTGTGACTGAAGAACTATCTTTGGAGTATCATGAGGATTCTATAGGACAATCATCGAAGAACTAATACTTCCTTGGGACTATCGTTGAAGAACTAGCCAATCCTTGGGACTATCATAGAAGAACCAATCTTTCTTTGTGACTATCCTTGAAAAATTAACCCTTACTTAGGACTATTATTGAGGACCTAATCGGCCCTTGGGACCATCATAGAAGATGATATCCTTCCATGGGACTTCTTTGGGACTATTATTGAAGAGCTAAGTCTTCATTGGTACTATCACAAAAGAACCCATCCTTCTTTGGGACTATCCTTGAGGAACTAATCCTTCATGGGACTGTAATTAAAGAACTAATCCCTCCTTGGGACTATCAATAAAGAACTAATCCCTCCTTGGGACTATCAATAAAGAACTAATCCTTCCTTGGGACTATCATTAAAGAACTAATCCTTCCTTGGGACTATCATTAAAGAACTAATCCTTCCTTGGGACTATCAATTAAGAACTAATCCCTCCTTGGGACTATCATTAAAAAACTAATCCTTTCTTGGGACTATCACAGAACTAAACCTTCCTTGGGACTATCACTAAAGAACTAATCTTTCCTTGGGACTATCACTAAAGAACTAATCCTTCCTTGGGACTATCACAGAACTAAACCTTCCTTGGGACTATCACAGAAGAACAAATCCTTCCTTGGGACTATCAGAGGAAATAACCCTTCCATTGGACTATTCTTGAACTAATCCTTCCTTGGGACTATCACAGAAGAACCAATCCTTCCCCTGGACTATTATTGAGCTAATCCTTCCTTAAGACTATCATTAAAGAACTAGCCCTTCCCATGGACTATCAATAAAGACTCAATTCTTCCATAATAAAGCATATTTCCTTTGAAAAATATTCTTGCCTACAACTCTTATAAAATATCCATTCTATACCTGACAACACAAGTGAATAATCCTGAATAGCCTACAAAGCTTTTAAATACATTTTTTGTATACAGATTATGCAAATCTTAAAACCAGCAGACAAGAAACTATCGTTTCAACAAACATTGTGTCATTCAAATGTTTCAAAATATTTAAATACTCTTTACTAAGATTAAGAAATATTGTTACTGCAAACAAGTTTATAAACATCTTTTGAGTTCAGGTCAACTTATTTACTATTAATTATTACAACAGATTTGATGAATATTTTGAACTAAGAAAAATACTTTGAAAGTTCCCAAACAATCAGAACTTCATTGAAACATCAATAAGTAAGTCTCTACAAAGTTATAGCCTCGATTTCCAGATGGAGAGAGAGAGAGAAAGAGAGAGAGAGAGAGAGAGAGAGAGAGAGAGAGAGAGAGAGAGAGAGAGAGAGAGAGAGAGAGAGAGAGAGAGATATTAAATGAACCCTCTGATATCTAGCAGTAGTCCAATTAAAACTTCTAAAATAAGGTTTTTTCAGAATTATTCGTTTTAAGATGTTTCCTTAAGACCTCTACCGTGCTTCGACTTTCCTGGTCCTGCTACCACAGATATATGGATTAGTTGCGCTTACAATAATAAGTAAATCTATATTGATAAATAAAATGTCTCAT
>NC_090740.1:8208892-8226392 GCF_036898095.1 Palaemon carinicauda | reverse complement strand
TTTTCCAACAAGCCTTCTCTGATATGCTACCAGCCATTAAGTAACTCGATTGACTGACGTAACAAATGGCTGATATGTTCAAATATCTGAGCTTTAGCATCAAACCTAATAGTTTTCAATCGTTCAAACAGGCAGTTTAATGGCAGTCAAGAGATATAATGTAGAAGTCCCCAAAAAAACTTGTCATTAATAAACGCACCAAAACATACAATTGAATAGTCGATCCTGAACTGCCACTTTCTTTTTATGTAACGCTTGTCAAAAGTGAACTTTCCCTTTATAGACATTTTTAATTTGTCCGTTTCTTCTGTAATTAATAGCAGGCAGCAATTGTAATCATGGTCATAATGACCAATGAGGGCTTTCTTCATTATCACACTACTTTTGCTAAACAACCTTTATTGCAACGCCAATTACCTTAATTCTAATGCAATTCTTTCATGCTCGCTTCTATAGGTTTTTTATGAGCCCGTTGTAAATAGTCCAATTATAGTCATTAACTACGCTAACAAAGTAGAAAGGAGGTTGTTTTATCCTTTGTGTGTGTGTGTGTTTGTGAACAGCTTCCTGATCATAATTTTAATCTTAGTGTAATGCAAATTTCAGTGATTAACTGTTGTGCAAATAGCTGGAATTATTAAATTTTGGAAGGTCAAAGTCAAATGTCAAGTTAGGAGTCAAGCAAAATGTCTAATTCACGTAATCAGCCATATGTTTGGACATCATTGTCCCAGAGAATTCAAACATGGGTCATATTTGAGTGTATGAAAATACAAGCCAATTAATACATGCTTAGGTCAAAGGTCAAGGTCAACCAAAAAGTAGAGAAAAGCTGCCGTGGCAAAGTCTGCGCTCTAATGAGTGCCCCTCTTAGTTTACTTTTGTTTTAACAACAAAAATACACATGAACTGATATTGTCGATTTGTCATAAATTACAGAAAGTGCCCCAATTGAGGTAGTTGCTGCATGTTAAGGGAAAGAACCCCACATTTGAAAGTACCTCCTTCATTATCAAGCGACTTTTGGCTGATCACCTACCTACATTGAGATACTAACTTATTTTCATAGTTTATGATATTGCCTTGGTAGATTGTTTCTACGCTCAGGTTGCAAATATTCCTATCATATGGTTATTTTCACTATTTTCAAACACTGAGCAACTTATGAAATTTTCTAATTAGAGGATTAGCCAGTATTGATTGAACTACACTACCTTCCTATTAAAACCAGAATGTATTATAAGGTATCTGGAAAGACGAGGTTAACACAACTGTGCTTACTACCTACTTAAAGAGAATTTCTATAAATTGTGTCAACATGAGAATAGTTCCAGACGGTTTCAAGTCATTGGAGCCAAGATACAGCAGGACTAGGGTTCAATAGCTTTCAAATTTGTGACACCAAAATTATACAACAAATGCCCTCTTGACATCAGGACTGAGAAGCGCTTCCAAGTTGAAAGACAAATTTTAAGTGTTATGATACAGTAGCTTTGATAATTAAAACTACATGATTCTCTAAATACTAGTTATACACTAAACAAATCTTATGTCACTCAAATGGCTATTGCTCTGACATGGGTTGCCTTACAATTAAACAATCTTACAGCTCATCTGTTCTGGCAATCGGTACACGGATGTCCTGCACACACCACCCGCGGAAGTCACTACTAAAGTATCATAAGTAGGCATATTTACCTCAAGTTCAGGAGGTCGAAGGCTGAGGGTCCTCTGTAGATGGTGGGAACATTGGTACAATTTGACAGCTTGAAAGCAGGAAATGATGTAACTGCTCTGATCACTTCTGCTGGTGAAATAAACCCATATCAGCATAACAGCTTATGAAAACAGTTAACAGTTTTAAAATAGACATTATAATGAATTTTATCTAGTGAATAAAGACAACAATAACAGTAAAGGCAGCAATTTCTAGTAGACTGAAGGGGGAAGGTCTAAGACGTTAATTCGTGTCTGGGGTTTAACCAGTTATCATCACACCACTAGCAGTGTGTATTGGTGGTGATGGGAGATCTCCGTCTAATCACCCACAGCAAAGCAACCTAGTATGAGTGGTCCTGACTAATACAGCTTTGCTGGACATGGTGATACGAAAACCCTTTCACAGTGTTTAGGTATTCCCACTCAGAAACGATAAAGACAAAGATAAATATTCAACAAAACATTCCTTTTTTTCCTTTCCACCACGGAGAACGTAACTCTTGACATCTTACCAAAGCCTCTCTGGATCCACAAAATTCTCTGAATGATTAACACAGGTACATATACCCCTCAGTGGCAAGATCATTCTAGCCTTTCTAGAAATCACTGTGGATTACGCTACCCACCTTGACAAAACATTTTATCAAGGGCACAAACGTCTGTATTTTTTTTGGTTGGTCAACCAATTGCACTACAACATTTTTGTGCTTAATTTATGCCACCAAACACCCACAGCAGGCAGAAGTCAACCTTCGTTGTATTTGAACCTCATAAATTTGGATTAATCAAATCGACAATTATGACAGGCCCATCAATAGGCAGTAAGTTCTGGCAGTAATTTTCCGTTACTTCAGAACAAAAGGACCTCCGGTTAATTGAAATTTGTAAAGTTCACTTAAGGTTATGGGTAATAGTGTCCTGCAGAAAGGACCTTGTAAGGAAAAAGAACCAGGAACATCAGTGTTTACTAAAGCTGAACGTGGGCCTTTTCCAAAAAGAGTACCCGTAAATGCAGTTACGGAGAGCATCATGCACGATGCTTTCCCTTCTTAGTATACTGATTGATTACAAGACCACTAATTCATTCAAAGTCTAAAAACATTTGGCTGTTGTCAGGTAGGGCATCGTATGGCTGAGGGGATGACCCCGTTTCTGAAAAAAACTCGTACGCTGGGTAATTTTTCCTGAAAAAAAAAAAAATTGAAGTAACCTCCCCATCTTTTATGGAACATTTGGAACATACAGTTGTTACAATGGAACTGAACAGAAAGGGCAGTGTAGAAGGGTGTTGTAAAATTACATCTGGGAACTTATTCGCAAGTACTTGTAAGCTCTTGATTAAATAAAAAAAATCCCGCTGATAAATACATTATTGCAAAAACAGATGAAATTCTCCAAAGTGATTGAAACCATCATATGCATAACTAGAGTGGCACTTCATAGAGAGTGACGACTTCACCACACTAGGTAGTCTTAACTCCCTTACGTACTTGTACTTCGAAATATTTTCTTCGGATTTGTCCTTGGATTATACCCCATATGTCCACCAAGTTTAATTGAAATTAGTTCAGTTGTTTTCATGTAATGCTGTTCACAAACAAACCCCAAATATTTGTCACTTGTTTAACATTGTGATTATATTCATGATACTGTTGCATACTTGTAATTCGCCGTACTATACTTTATCTAAAACTGTTACAGATTCCGCCTTGGATTAAACTCAATAGGACTACCAAGTTTTGTCTAAATAGGTACAGTAGTTTTTGTGTAAGGTTGTTAATAAACAAACGACGACAGGGGTGAATACATACCCTTCGTAAAATCGTTGATTTTGGCAAAGGCAATAACCGACTATCAGTCTCCCAAAGGTAAACAATATATTTAAGATTGAAATAGTGTCTACATTTTAATCGATTGATACGCAAGTTATTATATCCTACCCCCATAAATAAGAATAAAACAGCCAAAATAGCTGGTATCAATCCATTATTATAGCAAAGGCCAATTTTTCTATAAAGTTAGGTATCATATATTAACCTCACTTCCTTTATCACAGCTGAGATTATAGGACTAATAGATAAAATTGGGTTCACACTTTCAATCAATATTGTACAACCCTTAGGTTAAGTACCGAGTCCTAAGTTAGGTTAGGTAGGGAATGTTAGGTTGAGTTGTATCACTGTTTTTGTCCCTAGAAAAATATATTTCTTGCAGGCAGGAAAATGTATCTAAAATTGCAAATGACATCCTGATCCTAATACTAAGGAAAATGGGGAATAGAAAAAAAAAACATTCCAAGTTGGAAACCGTATGTTTGCAACAAAATTTACACACGGGATTTGGCAAGAAAAGCATCTAGACAATATGAAGAAATATATCATTGTATATGCTGAGGGGTGTTAATATAATTATTAACCATGCTTTTAATTTTGTTCTTTTATTTACATGTCTATGATTAACATAAAATATGCCAAAATGGTCAGCACTAATACCAAGTTTTATAAATTCTGTATTAGCATAAACTTTAACTATCATAGTTAATGAGAGTTGTGTAATAAATACCTGTATGCTTTGTCTCAACTTATGTTTCTGACGAAGTTTAACTGTATATTTTTACACTACATATAAAAGTTATACTTTAACTCTTTGAGAGACACTTATTTAACGTATTGAACAGGATTCTGTGTCGTACGTTAGGTTAAATAAGAGCCAAATTAGGATATGCACCCATGTTTCATTTTATCTACACTTTGTGTCCATGTTGCTTCGTACCCATGTTACCTAGCACCCAAGTCGTTTCAAATCCAAGTGGCTTCGCACCCATGTCGCTTCGCACCCAAGTCGCTTCGTACCCGTCACTTAGTACCCAAATTGCTTAGCACCCAAGTCGCTTAGCACCCAAGTCGCTAAGCACCCAAGTCGCTTCGTACCCGTCACTTCATACCCAAGTCACTTCGCACAGTCATCTCATACCCAAATTGCAATGCAGTTAATTACTACAAGCAAGTACCCTACAAATACCATTGAAAATGGTTATCTTAGTAAGCAAATCCCTTAGAGTTTAGAGGTAATACTATATATTTATATGAGGTACGTTTGGGATTAACATTGATCATCGATAAACAGGAGGCTTGCTGTACAGCGCTACAAGATGCCAAGCATAACTGATGCGCACCAGCATTATGAACATAAGTCAAAACTTTGATATGGAAATATAAAATAACGAGAAGAACAATTAAAATAATATACACGTTACAATAATTGTATCGAATATGTTGGTTAATGAACACTATTCACTAACAGGTCTTTGCACCACAGTGCCTCGCTTTAATCGCAATTAAATATTATATTGCTCCTCTGTTCTGGCAAGGAGTACATGTTGCGCTACACGCGTTAACCAAGTGGGAAAGTATTTAGCCGGACAAAAATTCGATGATCCAACCATCTACAGTATACACTACTTTGCAGACTGAAATAACCTGTTATTTGGTTACGAGATTATTGAGTGAACTGACTATGAAACAAAGTGAATTGGGTACGATTGATTTAAATTGGGTACGAGGAGGTGACCAGATCCCATTGGCTTGCCGGGTGAAGATCCAACACCCTAGATCAGGTAAGGTCAAGGGATCTTTTTTTTTTTTTAGACAAACATGGAAAAAGGGCTCGATTATCAATAAACCAAAATGTTATTAAATCTTAATCAAGCTGTCAAATATATTAAACAGATAAACAATGCACAGATGACCTATTAATCTTTTTATAACCATAAGTAGCCTATCTTACATGAGAATATTTGGCCGATACATTTTAGTACCTTAACCATAAAAATTCAGCTTAATAGTCCGAAACAGATTCTATTCATATACAAACAGAAAGTAAACACCACAATGTTAAAAATACAGCACACATTTCTAAAATGTCTTGAGGAATAGGTTACTGTTGCCTAGTTCTACCTTGTAACCGCATATTGAAGCATTCACTAGACCAGAGGTTTCAAAATTAAACGAATTACCTATAGTAAAGTGCAAGAAATATTCACAAACCATAAAATTCTACCTTTCAAAATTGTACAATTGGTAAAACATTTTTCTCCTAGGCTAGCAGACACTCAAAATGGCGTACACTATTACCATCTCGCCTACATATTATTTAATCAACCTCTTTTTATTGAAAAATAACCGCATTATTGGTTAAATATTCCTGACTAGATATTAAAATAGCGGTACAAACCTTTGTTAAATGTGGAGCGAAGCTTACAGAGAACACGGATTCAAGAACATGTAGGAGGTGTACTCTCGGTCTCGTCCTTGTCCAACAACACTCGATGGCGGAATGAGGCAAAAAGAGGGTGGAACAATACATTCTGTCGGAAAATTGGAAGATGGAAGCTATATTTTTCTATATTATTGCACTATTAGACTGAGTTTTTATTCTGAAAACCTTTATAAAACCAAATGAAATGATAGATACATCGAATAAATTCTTCATCAACCTATTAATACGATAAATAGGAAGAAAAAAAAGTTGAAATGTTACGAACTACTTTTCTGACTTATTTTTCTTGGACTTTTCGGAGTGAAACATATACAAAAAACATATATATATATATATATATATATATATATATATATATATATATATATATATATATATATATACAAACGTGTGTGTATAATCATATATGTGGGTCTGTGTGCTGGTGTCTATATATGTATATTGTGCTTCTATAGGTTTTCATATATGTAATTTTTCCTTGGTATCAGCTCATTCTGGTTTCCATTGACTAGATATATTATTTATTGACAATTGAAATACGCTTGTGTCTAAATTTTTCTTCAAGGGATGTTTTCCCGGCATTATGACCTTAAAAATATATTGAGGTCCTTATTGGGTAGAATCATTCAGGATGTAATGATGTCTATTAATTTCTTATGATAATACTATAGTCTCCCGTTCCTCTAATCAAATATGTCTTTATAATTTATCTATTTCCTTTCCTCACTATGCTATTTTTCCTTGTTGGAACCCTTGTGCTTTTAACATCGTGCTAAGTGATTTTCTAATTAAGACTATATCTTAGGTAATAATAATAATAATAATAATAATAATAATAATAATAATAATAATAATAATAATGATAATAATAATATTAATGATAATAATAACACTACTACTACTACTACTACTACTACTACTACTACTACTACAAATAATGATAATAATAATGATAATGATAATAATAAAAACAACAACAACATCAACAACAATAATAACAATAATAATAATAATAATAATAATAATAATAATAACAGTGCTACTACTACTACTACTACTACTACTACTACTACTACTGCTGCTGCTGCTGCTGCTGCTTCTACTACTACAAATAATAATAATAATAATAATAATAATAATAATAATAATCGTCTTCGAACCAGCCTTCATCTTTAACACAACTCAATAAACGTAAAACTCCCAACCTCTCCAATTAAGTCAGTAAAAAACAGTACACCTTCATTATACAAACGTCATTAAAAATCACATTGATTTCTTGGAATTTCCTAATTATTACGACATAAAGCAAAACCAGGTGTTGGACTCTTTATGAAAGTTGAAGTCGTTTTTTTAGGTCTATTTCAAAGAACTGTAAACATTGAAATACAGGATATAATAAAGCCGGGTGTATCGGTTACAAAAGACAATGCAATTATTCTCAGGTCTATATAAACGAAAAAGTAAATATTTCAACGTTTCTCCAATTACCATTTAGAACTGGAGGGGCACTTAGCAGAGCGCAGACCTCCGCCGCTGCAGCTTATTTCTCTGCCGTTTGCTTGACTTTCACCTTTGACCTTAACATGTATTAATTGGCGTGGATTTTCATACATTCAAATATCAGCCAAGATTTAGTTCTGTGATAACGATGTTCAAATTTATGGCTGAGTACGTTAAATGAAATGCTTTACTGTGACCTTGACCTTTGACCTTAACATGTATTAATTGGCGTGGATTTTCATACGCTCAAATATGACCCAAATTTTAAGTTTCCGTGCCAACGATTCCCATATTTATCTCTGAATACGTGTAATGGACTTTTTGTTTGATCGTGACCTTGACCTTTGACCTTGACCCTCCAAAATTTAATCATTCCCACCTTTTCACATAACAGTTAATCCCTGCAATTTTCATTACTCTACGATTAAAATTATGGCCAGAAAGCTGTTCACAAACAAAGACACAAACACAAACACACATATAAGGGGTAAAATATAACCTCCTTCCAACTTTCTTGGCGGAGGTAGTTATGATATTTTATTTTTCTTGATTCCTTTCCTCACTGTGCTATTTTCCTGGTTTGAGCCCCTAGGCTTATAGCATCCTGCTTTTCCACCTAGGGTTGTGGCTCAGAAAGTAAAAATGATAATGATAATAATAATAATAACAACAACAACCACAACAACAACAACAACAACAACAACAATAATAATAACAATAACAATAACAATAACGATAACGATAACGATAACTATATAAATAATAATAATAATAATAATAATAATAATAATAACAATAATAATAATAATAATAATATTAAATCGATTATAAAAGACAAAGCAATTAATCTCATATCTAAATAACGAAAAAGTAAATATTCAACTTCTGACCAATTAATATTCAGAATAAGAGAGATGAAAAGGAGGTAAAAGGAAAAAGATATTTCAGATAACAAGGAAAGAATTAAAGAAATGAAAGATAGAATAATAAAGTGCGAGATAATAAAGCAAATTATAACAACTACGTACAATTTTTGTTTTATAATGAACGTCAAAGTAAATCTATATTCCTTTCTGTGCGATTAAAATGTTACCTTAAAGGAAGTTGGAGATACAAAAAATGGAACTATGATGAAACTAAAGACGTGTTCTCTTCGGAAAAAAATAAGAAGTCTTAATCAGAATCTCTCTCTCTCTCTCTCTCTCTCTCTCTCTCTCTCTCTCTATATATATATATATATATTATATATATATGTATATATTTACATATATATATATATATATATATATATATTATATATATATATCATATTATATATATATATATATATATGCGTGCGTGTGTTTGTGTGTAGGTATATATAAGTATATATATATATATATATATATGTATATATATACATATATATATATATATATATATATAAATGTGTGTGTGTTTGTGAATTTTGCTAAACAGCAAATGAAAGACAGGAAGTTTTTTTCAGCAGAAATTACATTTTCAATCATTAATTTTCAGGTCAAAGATATGTTTTATATAAACCGTATTACTAAATCCAGAAAACTTAGAAAAGGCATCTATGATTTTCACTAATAATAACAAAAATTTTATATACAGTTTTGCACGTGTATGCTTTAATGAGAACATTATAACATTAATGACAGCATTACTTGAAAATGAATGTTTCACTAAAACGTCATCATTGTGTTCGAGGAAATATCTTCAAGAAGGACAGAATAAAATAATTCATGGACTCGGTGACACTCTCCAAGACCAAACTTGTGAAGACGAAAGACAAGTTATGAATAGATTAAGGAAAGTCTGTCTCAAACGCCTGCAATATCCTCCAATATCCTGCACCTAAGTCAATGTCACATTGTCTTGACACCAAGACAGCCATAACTGGCACTGGGAGATAACAGATTGTTTTATGTTTAACTTTATCGAAATCAAATAATGTCGGTGTTAAAACAAGTCCTTTCTTTTTTAAGGTTTTTAGATGTCATCTTAACTACTTTATCTAATTAAAATGATGCCAATGTTAATGTTAAAACTAGTCCTCTTTGTTTAATGTTTTTAGATGTTATTTTAACAACTTTATAAAATTTAAACTATGTTAATGTTAATTTTAAAACTAGTCATTTTTTCAATGTTTTTAGAGGTTCTTTTAACAACTTTATCAAATTTAAATGTCAATGTTAATGTTAAAACTAATCATCTTTGTTTATGTTTTATGTTATTTTAACAACTTTATCAAATTTAGATGATGTCATTGTTAATGTTAAAACTAGTCCTCTTTGTTTAATGATTTTAGGTGTCATTTTAACAACTTTATCAAAATGTAATAGTGTCAATTTTTTTATTAAAGCTAACAGTCTGTTTAATGCTTTTTAATGCCATTTCAAGTTTAATCAAAATCAAATAATGCCAATGTTATAATTAAAGTTAGCAGTCGGTTTAAAATGGTACATTTATACTCTTCTGGGGTACATTGGATCTGAGAGAATAGCCACTACTGCTATATACATAAAGTAATCAGCAATAAGTTTGAATAATTTAATTATATTACAATTTAGATTCATATGTTACTCTTTTTCATCATCAATTTTAGAAGTACAAAGGAATTTATAAAAATACGTAATGGGTACGCAAGAAAAATAAAAGGTTGGGAGCTCCGGCTTTAGAGAAATCAAAATATATTTATTTAGACTTTGGAAAAATAAATTGTGGAGTAATAAAGCTATCAATAATTTTCTGAAGAGATTAGGTTAAAAAACATAAACATCTAGATGGACACTAAGTATAGCGCAGACCTCCGCCGAGGCAGCTTATTTCTTAACCTTTTGCTTGACCTCGACCTTTGACCTTGCATACACTCAAATATGAGCCAAGCTTGAAGTTTCTGTGACAACGATGTCTAAACTTATAGCTGATTACATGATTAGGATATTTTGCTTGACCGTGACCTTGACCTTTGACTCTGACCTTCCAAAGTTTATCAAAATCCAGTTTTTACATAACAGTTAAGGCATGCAAGTTTCCTTTATCTACGATTAATATTGTGGCCAGGAAGCTGTTCTCAAACATACATTTTGCTTGACTGTGACCATGACCTTTGACCTTGACCTTCCAAAATTTAATAATTTCATGGTTATTACATAACAGTTAAACCCTGCAAGTTTCATTACTCTACGACTAAAATTGTGGCCAGGAAGCTGTTCAGAAAACAAACACACAAATACACGAACGAGGGAGAAGACATAACTCCCTTCCAAATTCGTTGGCGGAGGTAATCACAGACACATATTTTTTGGAAGACGGTTAACAAGAATCGGAGCCAATTGGCCTTCAGGCTGACGGATTTAATGGTTCCTCGTTATAATCTCGAATATAATGACGCACTGATTCCGTGAAAAGAGGCGCTCGAGTTTGAATGCCAATATGTATCTAGCGAAGGTGTTCCCACGCAGTTCCATCAATGTCCTTAGAGGAATGACAATTTCAACGCCCGGGTTTACCGAGAGATTTTTCAATGGAAGAATATAGGAAGTTATAGAAAAGAATAACGTCAGAGCTATTGTTGTGTCAGCTACTCGTAGGAAAATTCACATTTTCTGTATCAAACCTACTTATGAGCACAAATTGATACAAATATTCATACACATTCAAACAAACAAATGTGCGTGCGCACACACACATTATATATGTATATATATATATATATATATATACATATATATAACATTCAATTATATTTATTAGCTGGTGAGTTCCTCTTAGTTCGATATGATTTTATAGATTATAGACAATATATATATATATATATATATATATGTATATATATGTATATATATACATATTTATATATATATATATATATATATACATACATATATATACATACATACATATATATATATATATATATACACATATATATAGTATATATATATATATATATATACGTATATATATATATATATATGTATATATATACATATATATATATATATATATATATATTATTATTATTATTACTATCCAAGCTACAACCCTAGTTGGAAAAGAAGATGCTATAAGCCCAGGGGCTCCAACAGGGAAAAATAGCCCAGTGAGGAAAGGAAATAAGGAAATAAATAAATGAAGAGAACAAATTAACAATAAATCATTCTAAAATAAGAAACAACGTCAAAACAGACATGTCATATAATAAACTATCAACAACATCAAAAACAAATATGTCATAAATAAACTATAAAAAGACTATGTCCGCCTGGTCAACAAAAAAGCATTTGCTCCAACTTTGAACTTTTGAAGTTCTACTGATTCAACCACCCGATTAGGAAGATCATTCCACAACTTGGTCACAGCTGGAATAAAACTTCTAGAGTACTGCGTAGTATTGAGCCTCGTGATGGAGAAGGCCTGGCTATTAGAATTAACTGCCTGCCTAGTATTACGAACAGGATAGAATTGTCCAGGGAGATCTGAATGTAAAGGATGGTCAGAGTTGTGAAAAATCTTATGCAACATACATAATGAACTCATTGAACGACGGTGCCAGAGATTAATATCTAGATCAGGAATAAGAAATTTAATAGACCGTAAGTTTCTGTCCAACAAATTAAGATGAGAATCAGCAGCTGAAGACCAGACAGGAGAACAATACTCAAAACAAGGTAGAATGAAAGAATTAAAACACTTCTTCAGAATAGATTGATCACCGAAAATCTTGAAAGACTTTCTCAATAAGCCTATTTTTTGTGAAATTGAAGAAGACACAGACCTTATATGTTTCTCAAAAGTAAATTTACTGTCGAGAAATACACCTAAAATTTTGAAAGAGTCATACATATTTAAAGAAACATTATCAATACTGAGATCCGGATGTTGAGGAACCACCGTCCTTGACCTAATCATACTTTGAGTTTTGTTAGGATTCAACTTCATACCCCATAATTTGCACCATGCACTAATTCTAGCTAAATCTCTATTAAGGGATTCACCAACCCTAGATCTACATTCAGGGGATGGAATTGATGCAAAGAGAGTAGCATCATCTGCATATATATATATATATATATATATATAAAGAGAGAGAGAGAGAGAGAGAGAGAGAGAGAGAGAGAGAGAGAATTATGTACATTCCAGAATAAAAATGTCGAACTCAAAGGAATTCATCATATAATAATTATAATCCAAAGATTCTCTATTTACTTCAATATAATTGAATGTATCATTCATTTTAAAAAGGTAAATAACTGTGCGGAGAACTAAAGCTGTACAGTAATAAAAATCCCATTGTGGAGAATTTACTTTTCATTAATAAGATCAACATTCTTCGGAGGAAATTCATCTGACGTGAAACTATATTTCATCATCATCTCCTCCTACGCCAATTGACGCAACGGGTCTTGGTTATATTTCGTTAGTCGTCTCTGTCTTAAGCTTTTAAATCAATACTTCTCCATTCATTATCTCCTACTTTATGCTCCATAGCCCTTAGCCATGTATGCCTGGGTCTTCAAACCCCTCTAGTGTCTTGTGGAGCCCATTTGAAATTTTCACCATATCCTCCTACGCCAATTGACGCAAAGAGTCTCGGTTAGATTTCACCAATCGTCTCTATCTTGAGCTTACAAATCAATACATCTCCATTCATCATCTCCTACTTCACGCCTCATAGTCCTCAGCCTTGTAGGCCTTGGTCTTTCAACTCTTCTAGTGTCTTGTGGAGCCCAGTTGAAAGTTTGGGAAGCCATTTGTTACCTAATCATAAAAGTGTAATAAGGAGAGACAATGTTTATTATTCCTACGTTCCAAAAGATGAGGACTTAATAGTTTTCTTTACGTTAGAGAATATCTGAATTAATCTACTGTATCATGAGAGTAAACTCTTGTGCTAAATAAGCCTAATTTTCGTCATTTGAAACATATTTTTATTTAATGTTATTGCATAAGATAGTGATGAAGTCAGATTAAGCCCCACGATGTATAATGAGAATCACTAGAAATGTGGAAGAATTTCAAGAAGTTAAAGCTCTCAATGAATTTCTTAATGGGATAATTCTAAGAAACGAAAACACATTTAATTGTCAATAGGATTTTCCAGGACACATACTTAAAGCTAGTCGTTATCTCTTGGAGATTATCAAATATCAATTGAATTTTGGATGGGAAATATCAGTATATTAAGAAGAACACTATTTTTGCTTGGACATCAAACTCTGTTTTTAGATATCTGAAAGACATAATATATAATTCTGTAAACGTGATATTTCAAATATATCGAAAAAATATTGTGGCAAATATATTTCTTATCTAAAGTTATATTAGACAAAAAAACTCTTTTATTATATATCTGAACATAATATATAATTCCATAAACCTGATATTTCAAAAATATCGAAAAAATATTATTGCAAAATTATCACTTATCCAGAATTGTATTAATCATACTTTGCTATGTCCTTGATTAATTGCAAAGTATAGAATTAACTGGATTATCTCCTTGAATTAAACCAATGTTTTGGGAATAACAGATGCTTGAATTCAGCCTTAGGTAGTGGATATAGCTTACAAGACACATGACAATTGATAGCAATGTTCCTTTCTCATGAAATTTATGTGACGATGGTAAGTGTTTAATTTCTACACGAGAGAGAGAGAAAGAGAGAGAGAGAGAGAGAGGGGAGAGAGAGAGAGAGAGAGAGAGAGAGAGAGAGAGAGAGATTCGTATTGTGGACCTTCAATGTTATTATATACATATGAATCACTTTTATTTAAAAGAGAGAGAGAGAGAGAGAGAGAGAGAGAGAGAGAGAGAGAGTGAGAGAGAGAGTGGTAGTAGTATTGTTGGCCTTCAATGATATTTATACAATTATGAATCAGATTTTCTTATTTAGTATATAGTTTTCTTTTCCATTTTAGTAATTTCTTTGAAAACTGTAATTTCTGATGCGTTCCCCTTTTATAAAATCTTTGGACTTACTCCTAGCGAACAGAGGAATTTGAAATAAATGAATTAAATGAAGAGAAAATGAATTACGTATTCATAATCCTACATTAAAATTCATTGGTCCATTATATAACTGTGAAGTTATTCATTTGATACAGCAATTGAATATTTAAAACTCGTTAAATTATTCATTATTCATTATACATTCGAAACTGGAATTTATTCTCTATTATAAAATTTATACTCTCTCTGCTATTACCGTTCGTTATTCGGCATTTTATGTTTTATATTGATAACATTCATGAAGGTTTTAATTGATATAATCGATGATAAATGATGTAATTTATATGCCTACATAGACCACAATGCTATTGTGTTTGCTAGTTCGAGTAGCCTACATTTTAAATGTTTATGCTTAATACCAATTTCTAGGTTTCAATAGAAACACATGAGTGAGAAAGATTTATATCAAATATAATTATATTGATACTTTCAGATTAACGTCTCTCTCTCTCTCTCTCTCTCTCTCTCTCTCTCTCTCTCTCTATTTATCCCGTGAAAAACAAGACTTCAGATGAGATTGTCATGGATTAAGCTTTAAACAAATCAAACATTATCTTTTTTTGCCAATCTCCAGCAAGATTTTTTTTCTAAGATAGTTCTTCATGAGACAATTAGTGTACTCGACCCGTCAAAAATGACGGCTAAATATTTATATAGATATACACACACACACACGCACAGATTCAACCCTCGCCCCCACTTCCACCTTTTCTAGCTACAACACGGCAGTTTTACCAATTTATGGGGAATTGGGGTTTCCGAATGTACGTCTCACAGGGGTATGACTACATCCTCTCCTTCCTATCCGAGAGACGGGAAGAGACCGAGTAGTCATACGTTTCTTAATGACGCCAGAATCTTGCTTTTATTTACATACACACGCACAGATTCAACCCTCGCCACCACCTCCCCTTTTCTAGCTACAACACGGCAGTTTTAACCATTTTTGATGAATTAGGGTTTCCGAGTGTACGTCTCACAAGGGTATGACTACATCCTCTCCTTCCCATCCGAGAGATGGGAAGAGACCGAGTAGTCAAACGTTCCTTAATGACGCCAGAATCTTGTTATTTATTAGATAGTGAGACAATAATTATAAATGGATTAATGAACTGGACTGTATGAAAGGTCGCTCGCTTCAAAAATACAAAGTGAGTTACAATATGTGACATCAAAGTAGAACTGGATAACTCTGAAGAAAATGATGAAATAATAATAATGTAAACAGATAATTAATTTGTTCATGAAAGACATTATTTTGTCCACTTCGCCAACTTCGTTTTGAAGGTTATGTTTTGATAAGCCGAGTGTATTTAGTTGTTTGTATGTCTGTCTGTCTGTGTGTTTGTGATTCGCATAACTCAAAGACTATTTAACCGAATCTCATAAAATTTAGTTGGATGATTGACCATGATCAAAGGACAATTTGATCAGATTTTGGGATTGATTGGGTCAAAGGTCAAGGCCAAGGTCACGAAAAAGTGAAAATCGTTTTTGCCATATCATGGGCAATTTTTATTTGATTTGCATGAAGCTATTGCCTCCTGGCTAGTAGTGTGATAACCTGTTTGCCTAGCATTCACATGGCAGCAGATCGATCCCCGCCCGGGACCGTGAGTTTAAGCTGTTTACTGGGGAGGCCACTGCTGTGGTAGAGCATCAGCGTGTGGGGTTGGGCTTGCTCGGCAGACGTTCTGGTGATCATCTATTCTGATGGAAATGGAACTGAAATCAGACACCTTTAACCTTTAAAATGTTCATAATTTATTTAACAATATTGTGATATAGAACATAATATAGGCGAAGGTATGCGCTCTACCGGGTAACTGTTTTAGTCTAAAAACATTGTATGTAGCTAATTTATTGTCAAATACAGTACAGTACATACAATAAATATCCTACCTGTTGTTTTTACACACTCGCATTTTTAGCTATTCTAATACAAGTAAGATTGAGACGAAAATAAAAATATTACTTTTTGGAAGATTCCTTAGGAGAAATCTTCCTGTAAGATGTACTCATAATATATAATGTTACAAATAAAACATAAAATATAATCATAATGAATTATAATCCTATATTTTGTTTGTAACATTATATATGTGGCCTGATTGGTAACGTCTCTGCTTAGTGTTTGCCAGACGGGGGTTCGAGTCCCTCTCAGACTCGTTAGTGCCTTTAGTGTCTGCAACCTTACCATCTTTATAAGCTAAGGTTGGGGGGTTTGGGCGAGCCTATAGATCTAGCTGTTGGGTCATCATCAGCCATTGCCTGTCCCTCCCTGGTCCTAGCTTGGGGTGGAGAGAGTGCTTGGGCGCTGATCATATAATATATGGTCAGTCTCTAGGGCATTGTCCTGCATGATAGAGCAATGTCACTGTCCCTTGCTTCTGCCATTCATGAGTGAACTTTAAACCTTTATAAGAAATGTTAAACAAATTTCGAATAATATTAGGAACAGATATCGTAAGATAAATCATGCTATATATTTTAACAAGTATGTATTCCTGGAATAATGTGACTCGCTTAGCTCAATTGAGAAGTCTATTTATAGCTTGTGGGGATGCATAGCTTTAAAGGAAGACCGTTGATCATTTTGGATAAAAATACATAGTTTATTATAACATAAATTTCCCAAACGATCGACAGCCCATAATCTAGTGACAATAAGTCTCCATTGGGTCGTGAATTGTCTTTCTCTCTCTCTCTCTCTCTCTCTCTCTCTCTCTCTCTCTCTCTCTCTCTCTCTCTTAATATTAATGTCATAAATTAAAACCCCCCCTCTCTCCCTTATCCTTTCCTAACATTAATACATTAATATCATAATTAAAATTCTTTCTCTCTCTCTCTCTCTGTCTGTCTCTCTCTCTGTCTGTCTCTCTCTCTCTCTCTCTCTCTCTCTCTCTCTCTATCTCTCTCTCTCTCTCTCTCTCTCTCTCTCTCTCTCTTATCTAATCCGAACATTAATATCATAAATCAAAA
>NC_090740.1:8196392-8203892 GCF_036898095.1 Palaemon carinicauda | reverse complement strand
CCTTGGCCCATTGCTATTTCCGATCTACGCCAACGACAGATTTAGATTAACTAATAAAATAGCTAAATTTGCCGACAATACTAAATTCGGCATAAATGCTGCAAACTCAGAAGACGTAGAAGATTTGAGAAAGAATCTTAATTAAGTTAAGAGAATGGTCCAGAAAATGGCAAATGTCTTTCAACTGTGGGCAATGCAAAGTCGTGAACATAGTTATAGTAACCTACAAACAGATTACTCACTACTAGGTAATGAAATAGCGAGTGTGGACCAAGAGGAAGGTCTCATTATTATTATCAGCAAGGATTTGAAGTTCACCAAACAGAGGATAAAAGCTGAAAAAAAAACTAAGAGGTTACATATAGAGAATTCAAATACAGAATCAAGACACTGTACAATAACTGTACACATCTTTAGTAAGACCCCATCTATAATATGGAGTCCAATTCTGGGCTCCAAGTATTTAGAAGGATATAGATAGATTGGAAGCAGTACAAGTTAAGCCACCAAAATAGTTCCAACACAAATATAAGACAATCTGGAACAGAAGGATGGAACCCGACCACTAAGGGCATAGTTAATAGAAGCATTTAAAATTCTCAAAGAAATAACAAATTTAGATTCAACAATATATCAACGCATAGCACAAAGCAGTTCAAGTGGTAACAGATACAAACTGGAATTGAGAAGATACAACACCACTCAATGTGGTAATTTCTTACATATAAATCGCAAATACACGGATTAGACTTCCAGCGGATTTAGGAAACTCTAACACCGTAAACGAGTTCAAGAATAACTTAGACAAGATCATGAAAGCTCTCTAAACGTTCAAACAAAATCGATCCACCCAAGAGCAAATGAGGGTGCTGTTTTGGTATGCGATCTCAAAGGTTTGCTTTTGCTTTGGTATACGATCTCACCTGATAGTAGCGATCTCACTTCACTTCACAGCGAAGCAAGAACCATTAGATTCTGTAATAAAAAAAAATTACCGGGAATTATTATCTAAGAAATAATAATCAATCATTGATGTTATCCTGCGCAGCTCAACATTACCGCTTGCCAGTACATACGGAGCATGATGTTCTTATTTTTTTCGCGGATTCCGCGAGCGCACGGCGAAGCAAGAACCAATATATTTTCTACTATTGTTTATTTTTTTACCTACTTAAAATACTGAGACCGCATACCAAAGCAAAAGAATACATTCTGAGATCATGCCATAAATGAGATCGCATACCAAAACAACAACCAAATGGAGTCTCCGCGGATGGACTAAAAAGTCTTTGAGACATCTAAAATCCTTGTAACTCTCTCTCTCTCTCTCTCTCTCTCTCTCTGATTTGATTTCTTGATAGAAAAGTATATACTTGCTTATTGAAGGCTTTATACTATTTACAATTTCATTTCTTCTTTTCAAATATCCCTTGCAGATTACAGCTCTCTCTCTCTCTCTCTCTCTCTCTCTCTCTCTCTCTCTCTCTGTGATTCGATTTCATGAAAGAAAAGAACTCTGAAAGCTTTATACTATATGCAATTTCATGTTTCACTTTCAAATATCCATTGTAGATTATTGAATTTCTCTCTCTCTCTCTCTCTCTCTCTCTCTCTCTCTCTCTCTCTTACATTTTCATAGAGTTTGAATAACTATTATAATAATCAAAAGTACATCTGATTGTTTGGATAAGTGTCAAGACTAAGAGTTTTGATATGAAAATCATTGACATAACTAATATTTTTAAAGTTTTTTAACAATAAAAAGATACACTTATTCCCTCTAGTTTTTTGGGGTAAACATCAGATGGTAGTAAATTATAATATTCAGTACTATTAACAATTTATATTAAAATTTCAATTTTTGAAGCAATTTCTATATACTTTACAATGTGCTTTATTCTATCTCAAGTGATAGATTGTTAATGGATTTCAAAATAATTGATAAATAGAGGGGGACTTTTTACAGCGCAGACCTCCGCAACGGCATTTCATTTCTCGACCTTTTGTTCGATCTTGACCTTGACCTTTGACCTTGACATGTATTAAAAGCGTGGATTTTCATACACTCAAATATGAATTAAGTTTGAAGTCTCCGTGACAACGATTTCCAAACTTATGGCTTATTACGTGAATCGGACATTTTGCTTGACCGTGACCTTGACAAATATTTGAACTTGACCTTCCAAAATTTAATAATCTCCAGCCTTTTTACTTAACGGTTAATCCCTGAAAGTTTCATTAATATACGATTAAAATTGTGACCAGGAAGCTGTTCACGAACAAACGCACACACAAACCAACATACAAACGGGG
This sequence comes from Palaemon carinicauda, assembly GCF_036898095.1. Lineage (NCBI taxonomy): Eukaryota > Metazoa > Arthropoda > Malacostraca > Decapoda > Palaemonidae > Palaemon > Palaemon carinicauda. The sequence continues at coordinate 8,201,579 of NC_090740.1, read as the reverse complement.
GGGGGGGGGGGGGGGATATACAACCTAATCCAACTTCGTTGGCAGAGGTGATTACCTTACCAGGTGACGTCACTTGATATTTTCTGTAAAATGTAGATGTTAAATAACTTATTTTTTTCCCTTGAAATTTCTACCGGATGTTTACAAAGATGAAATTTACCTTATGATTATTAACATTTTTTATATTTTTATTATTGTTATTATGAAAATTATTGAAATTATTGCTTTCTATTAGAATTATCAAGATTTTATTTTTTAAGATTGAGGTACAAATATTGAATAGACATTGTATTGGGTTGCTTTTGTTTATCAGTTTTGACAGTAGGTCGTGAAAACAAGGGAACGGTGGTTGAAGTTAAAAGCATTTTGTTTACCCTTCCACCTCTCTCTCTCTCTCTCTCTCTCTCTCTCTCTCTCTCTCTCTCTCTTATTCGGTTTCATAAAAGAAAAAGTATACACGTATCTATTGAAATCTTTATACTATTTACGATTTTATTATCTTTCCTTCAATTACCAATCTCTCTCTCTCTCTCTCTCTCTCTCTCTCTCTCTCTCAACCGTGAAACCACCCTGCCGGGGTGTTAAATACAAATAACATTTTATATTCTTTGAAAACTGCCTTTGGATCAATACACTCGATAGTTTAATATCTCCTTCTTTTTTATCTTGGCTGAAAAATTTTCCACCTTTTCCAATCTTAAAGAGAATTTGCCGACAGTCCAGAATATAAAACTAATTTATATCTCTTCCCATTCACGCTGAAAATGGTGCAATTTCGGAAGGAAATCGCTGTCTATAGCATGCAAGGTGCATTTCCTTTCCCTAAATGATCTTGGAACCTGGCGATTTTTATTGGAACCTCCTGTGCAGGAGGAGAGTAAAATGCTGGTCCATTTAGGGCATTATTGGAGCTTTCTTTTATTCTATTTTAAGAAGCAATAGGTTTTAAAGGCGACTCGTGAATGGCAGAGGCAAGTGAGAGTCACAATTCCCTAGAGAGGAGGATGGTGAGTAAGAAAGCTGGAATATTATTATTATTATTATTATTATTATTATTATTATTATTATTATTATTTGCTAAGCTACAACCCCAGTTGGAAAAGCAGGATGTTATAAGCCCAGGGGGACCCAACAGGGAAAATAGCCCAGTGAGGAAATGAAATAAAGAAAATTAAAATATTTTAAGTATAGTAACAACATTAAAATAAATATTTCCTATAAAAAATATAAAAACTTTAACAAACAAGAGGAAGAAAAACTAGATAGAAGTGTGCCTGAGTGTACCCTCAAGCAAGATAACTCTAACCCAAGACAGTGGAAGACCCTGGGACAGAGGCTATGGCATTACCCAAGACTAGAGAACAACGGTTTGATTTTGGAGTGTCCTTCTCGTAAAAGAACTGCTTACCATAGCTGAAGAGTCTCTTCTACCCTTACCAAGGGGAAAGTAGCCACTGAACAATTACAGTATAGTAGGTAACCCCTTTGGGTGAAGAAGAATTGTTTGGCAATCTCAGTGTTGTCAGGTGTACGAGGACAGAGGAGAATCTGTAAAGGATAGGCCAGACTATTCGGTGTCTGTGTAGGCAAAGGGAAATAACCGTAACCAGAGAGAAGGGTCCAATGTAGTACTGTCTGGCCAGTCAAAGGACCCCATAATAATAATAATAATAATAATAATAATAATAATAATAATAATAATAATAATAATAATAATAATAATAATAATCCAGCGAAACATCTCTCAATCCTCATCTCTAGGGAATTGTGACTCTCCCTTACCTCTGCCATTCACGAGTCGCCTTTAAAACCTATTGCTTCTTAAAATAGAATAAAAGAAAGCTCCAATAATGCCCTAAATGGACCAGCATTTTACTCTCCTCCTGCACAAGAGGTTCCAATAAAAATCGCCAGGTTCCAAGATCATTCAGGGAAAGGAAATGCACCTTGCATGCTATAGACAGCGATTTCCTTCCGAAATTGCACCATTTTCAGCGTGAATGGGAAGAGATATAAATTAGTTTTATATTCTGGGACTGTCGGCGAATTCTCTTTAAAGATTGGAAAAGTGGACGTTTTCTCCTTTGAATTTTCTCCTGAGGTTTTTAGCCAAGATGAAAAAAAGATATTAGACTATCGAGTGTATTGATCCAAAGGCAGTTTTCAAAGAATATAAAATGTTATTTGTATTTAACGCCCAGCAAGGTTGTTTCATGGTTTTGTGTGCATATGTGAGAGAGAGAGAGAGAGAGAGAGAAAGAAGAGAGAGAGATAGAGAGAGAGAGAGAGAGAGAGAGAGAGAGAGAGAGGTGAAAGGGTGAACAAAATGCTTTTAACTTCAACTTGCGTTTCCTTGGCTTCACGAGCTACAGTCAAAACTGATAAAAAAATACAACACAACAAAATAATATGTATTTGTACCTTAATTTTGAGAGAGCATATTTCAATCATTCTAATAATGGTAATAATTTCAATAATTTTCTTGATAATACCAATGATTTTCATTATAATAATAATTTTAAAAAGATCAATAATTCTCATGATGATAATTTAAAAAATATCAATAATTTAATGATCATAAGGTATATTTTCTCTTTGTAATCCTCTGGGTGCAATTTTAAAAGGGAAAAATAAGTTATGTAACAATTAACTTTTACAGAAAATATTCAGTGACGTCATCTGGTAAGGTAATTACCTCCGCCAACGAAGTTAGAAGGAGGTTATGTTTTCGCCCCTGGTTGTATGTTTGTCTGTGTGAATGTGCGTTTGTTTGGGAACAGCTTCTTGGCCACTATTTTAATCGTAGAGTAATGAAACTTGTAGGGATTAACTGTTATGTAAAAAGCTTAAAATGATTAGATTTTGAAAATCCAGGTTAAAGGTCAAGGTCACGGACAAGCAAAATGCCCATTCAAGTAATTAGCCATAAATTTGGACATCGTTGTCACGGAGACTTCAAACTTGGTTTATATTTGAGTGTATGAAAATTCACATCAATTAATACATGTTAAGGTCAAAGGTCAAGGTCAAAATCAAGCAAAAGGTCGAGAAATAAGCTGCTGCAGTGGAGGTCTACACCTTACAGAGTGACCCTCTTGTTGTTAATTATTTAAAAATCCATCAACAATCAATCACTTGATATAGAATAAAGCACATTATTAAGTACATATCATTTGCATCAAAATTGTATTTTAATATGAATTGTTCAAAGTCCTGAATATCATAATTTACTACTACTGAGGCTTACTCCCCACCCTCCAAAATGGAGGGGGTAATGTATATTTTTATTTTTTAGAAAACTTTAAAATTACTAGTTATGTCACTGATCGCCATAACTCGAAACTTATCCAAGCAATCTGATGTAATTTTAATTGTTATTACAGTTTTGTGTAAAAAATTATTGGTTTGATAGATATTCAAATATTATAAAATCCCAGTTTATAGAGTAACAATTTGTATCTGTGAACTAGCTTACTCCAGAAGTATCTTTTAATCTAAAATAAACTTTTGTAATACAATCTCTCTCTCTCTCTCTCTCTCTCTCTCTCTCTCTCTCTCTCTCTCTCTCTCTCTACTGAAAACCTGGTCTTTTTTGTCGAAAATTATTGGGTTGATAAATATTCGAATATTATAAAATCTTAATATATAGAGTATCAACATATAAAATTTGTGTATCTGTGAACTAGTTTACTCCAGAATTATCTTTAATCTAAAACTAAACTCCTTTTGTAGTAGAATCTCTCTCTCTCTCTCTCTCTCTCTCTCTCTCTCTCTCTCTCTCTCTCTAGTCTTTTGTGTCGATAATTATTAGGTTGATAGATATTCTAACGTTATAAAATGAAATTTTGTGTACCAACATATAAAATTTGTATCTATACACTAGCTTACCTCTGAAGTATTTAGCAATCTAAAACTAAACTCCTTCTGTATAAAATCTCTCTCTCTCTCTCTCTCTCTCTCTCTCTCTCTCTCTCTCTCTCTCTGGTCTTTTATGTCGAAAATTATTAGGTTGATATATACTCTAATGTTATAAAATAAAATTTTCAGAATACCAACATATAAAATTTGTATATGTGAACTAGTTTACCTCTGAAGTATTTTTCTTTCTAAAACTAAACTACTTCTGTAATAAAAGCTGTCTGTATGTCTGTCTGTCGATCTGTGTCTGCCTGCCTATCTCTCCCTTCTATGGGAAACCTGGTCTTTTGTGTCGAAAATTATTGGGTTGATAGAAAAAGCTTGTGGACGTGGGTCAGTCCTTTAGAAAACCCTGCGGGCAATCATGGAACTGACTTTCAAAGCTGGAAAATTGGGAAGGAAAAGGGAGAAAATCATTTTCTGTAGCAATTGGAAGAGTTAATCTAAGTTTGATGGCCGAGTGGACATGAAAAGAGCGATGATTTCATATATTTTTTCAGTGTTTAATAGGGAATATCGCTAATATTCTTTTCATTGTTAAACTTGAAGAAAATGCTTTTATGTTGAACAGGCTGATATAAGTCTTTCTTTATTGTTTATATATGAAAGGTCTATTTTAATGTCGTTACTATTCTTAAATTATTTTGTACTAATTGTTCTTTACTTCTCTTATTGTTTATTTATTTCTTATTTCCTTTCCTCCCTGGGCTATTTTTTACTGTTGGAGCCCTTGGGCTTCTAGGATCCTTCTTTCCAATTAGTGTTGTAACTTAGCTGATAATAATAATAATAATAATAATAATAATAATAATAATAATATAATAATAATAATAATAACAATAATAATAATAATCAACATCAACAACAACAACAACAACAACAACAACAACAACAACAATAATAATAATAATAATAATAATAATAATAGTGGAGTATCCTAAACTCAATTGTTTAAAGAAAAAAAAAACATCTTTATTCTTAATTCTTCAAAACTGTCATGCCAATATTATGTATATATTCTAAAAATCATATTCTTTTAATTAAAAGAAGCATAAGAATAAGTGGTGTTATGGCTCAATTATTTTTTTCCATCGTAAAACTTCAATTCTTTTAAAATAACATAAGAAAAATATATTGTTTTCTTTACCTATGATTGAAGCACTTTATAACCTGTGGTATTACCAATTTTTAATCATTGAAATATCAAAGTAATGGGATTTATAGCATATTTAAGGTAATAATCATTGGCTGAGACCTTAATTAATAAAC
>NC_090740.1:8169010-8186510 GCF_036898095.1 Palaemon carinicauda | reverse complement strand
GTGGGTGGAATCACATTTTGTTTCAAATGGTAATGCCAAACATTAGTAATTATTATGCAGTAACTGTTTAGCATTAACGCAATGTATTATATTAATGAACCATTTGAATACAACATGTTGCGCTATTAGAGATTAGTTGCAAACGGGAAAATAGGAAGAGGTGACAGGGTTAAGATAGAAAGGTAGAGCTGGTACAGCAAGAGGCCTAAGGTATTCTGCAGATATCCTTTAAATTACATCAACAGTGCACAAGGTTGGTTTCGTTGATGAGCCTACCTGACCCACCAACTGCCAGCTCTAGTAGGACATGCACAGTGTATTCCTCTTCAGTATTAATGCACTGTATTCGATACTTTTCAAACTTGAATGATATGTAACAAGAATTGTTCCTACATGAATACTAAGCACCATCCTTTAATGGGATTATGATCTCAGCAAAGCAAGAATCTCCGCTATTAGAAATTATAATAAGGTGTTGGTAGTAATGGCCAGGTAGTGTGGGGGAAACCACTCTCTCGTGCCAGCACACTGATTAGCCACTTTGATGTTTGCTGCTAAATAGTACTCTCATACTCTTGGTGTTACAAATCTGGCTTCCTTAATTTTCCTTTTCCTTATTATGATTGTTTGATAGCTGTTTACTGCTGTATGGAGAAACCACACGTAGTCATGTGGACTTGCCCAGAAATTAACAGCCATCGGTGCAGAGCCTTCATGAATACGATGTTCATGGATCACCATTCATTATGGCAATTTTACATGGGTCAAGACTCCTTCCTGTCATCACTATGTGAGGAGGGTAACGAGTGCTCGTCCTCACAGTGGAAAGAGTATTACAAGAGGAGATAGAAGAAGTTCAAGCAAGAGTCTTGTACACACCTTTGTACAATCTCTCAAAGTCTAAGAAATGTACTGAATCTCTCCTTTCCCTTCCAGTACTCTGGCTTCAGATCCTTCTCCTAGGGTAAGGTCTAGAAAGATGACTACATTGATCTGGTTCCCTTAAAGAAGCAAGTATCCCTTCGCCTCAGTGTGAGTCGTAAATGTTAATATCTGGTGATGACCCAGCTGAGGAATAAAGAAATCAAAAGAGAATTACAAGAGACACTGTGAGTGCACGCCCATGATTATGCACATTCACCTATTTGTGTCTGCTCTCCTACTAGAGCACAGTCTCCTACTAGAGCACAGTCTCCTACTAGAGTGTTCTATCCTGCTAGAACAAGCTTACCTGTTTGCTCCATGCACGTTCCAGTTGGAACGTGATCATAAGATCTTGCGCTCTTTATAGTTCATTTATGCTCTTCCCTTATCAATCATTCTTCACCACTGGAAGATTTGACTGGAAGAGCAAGCACTTCTTTTAATTCTCACTCATTTGGATATAAATTGTCACATATGAATGTGCAACCTTCTATTAAGGCACACTACCCTATTCCCATGCGCGCAATCCCCTGTTGGCGTATATTCTCTTGCTAGTGCGCACTCATTAGATCGAATTCCCAATTAATGAATATTGACCAATCCCTAGATCTTCATTTGCTTGTGGGTATGTAAGCTCTCCTTTGACATAGCGCTCTCCTACGTTTGCAAGTCCTCTCTAGTTCCAGAAAACCTTAGTGCTCGCTTGCACTCTTCAAGAAGTGTTCACATGTCTGGTTGCACACCTGATCACAAGATATCTCCTACTCATGAGCACTTTACTCTTTAAGTACTCTCGCCTCAGGGAGAGTTCTACCGTTCAAATACATTCTATAGGTTGCACTTTGTTATTCTCACCTAACTTTACACATTCCCTTGTTCTCAGTCATTCAACACCAATGACACTTCGTCTCCTCGCTCCTTCCTCAATGTAGGCAGACGACCTTGAGTCTGAAATAACTGCTGGGTGAAACCAGTTAGAACAATGAGGAAGGGAAGGAAGACCTACATTGAGAAACCCTTTGACAAAGGAGAAGCTTGCTTCGCACGAGCCGTTCGACAAAGATTTTACCCACCATGCTTTCTTGACAGAGATGATTCTACATCACTGAATACTCCACTTATTCTATTCTGCCAATAAACGTAGCCGTCGTTACTCTAACGTAAAGTATGTCCCTTCGCTCTTATTTAGGTCAGCCCAGAAAAGGAAGGGACAAACCTGATATAGAACTCTCATGGGAAAGCAGTCCTTTCCTGCAAGTGGCATATGTGGGGCGATGCCTTGAAAGCCGGTGGTCAATGGGGCAATAACAGGGGGATAGGACTGGACTATAGAAGTCCTTGGACATATACTGCCTCCTTTTGCTGGCTCTTGTCCTCCCGTCACTTAGACTTCTTCGACATTGTTATCCTGCCAACCAAACTTGCTTTTCAGTCAGCAATACAGATGTTAGAAAAATAGCACTAGAGTCATCTATTCCTTATAGAAAAGTTGACTTTGGGCTAGAGACCGGTAATAACCTCTTCCTTGATCAAGGCAGCGAGGTGTAGAGCGGCTACCAGGAGGAGTGATTTTATGCTCTCTCAGGATTTCCAGATCCGAGTTCATCAGTCATCAAGGAAGCTCCATTGCTTCATCCTAGTAGGAAAGGTCTACCAATTGAAAGCATTGTGCTTTCTACTCGCAACCAGCAACCAAGTGTTCACATTCATCTCAGCTTGGCCACATGCATCAGGATTTGACTCCTGAGGTATCTAGATGGTTAGGTAATTCTATCAGCCTCCCAGAGGCATCTCCTTCAACATCAAAAAAATATTCTCTCCTTCAACCACGATCTAGATGGAGAACCTGTGACTGATAATAGACAAAACGGTGGGACGAGTTTTCCCATTTGACGATTGTGTTACCAGCCTCAGAAAAGTAACACACACTTTTCTATTCCACCAGTACTTATCAGCTCGTCATTAATAACAGTTATTGGGTCATCTACCCCTGTTAGAGAAGCTCGTTCCCCGGAGCCATCTCATGGCACAAGCTCATGCAGCGAGCCAGAGGAACTGACACAAGATCAGAGGAGGTGTAGCATCCTCTTGGAAAAAAACTTTCAGTTGATCAAGTCCTGAAAGCCGGAGTCTAGACACCAGGCAACCTTCACAGCCCAAGTCATTTGTTATGTTTTGACACATCCTTAAGTAAATTTAGATATTTTCCATATTGTGAGATTTTAGAGCTGTTGTGACTACTCAATTTTTCCTATTCTATATTACTTATGAAGTGGCAACACTTAATTTTTTCCAGATTTTTCATCATAAAATAACTGTTTTAAAACTATAAATGATTCAAAGCACCAATTTTGCATTACACATTGCTACTGCCAAAGTCATGAATAATTATGCAAGCAGTATTTTATCTTAGTCTTGCTTTTTTTTCTAGAACTCTGATTCTCCCTGTAGACATTTTTAAGAACATCACAGCAAAGTCAAGTTAAAGAATCAAATATGTTGGGCATATAAACTGTCATACAATCTAATGAATAATCCAAGAAAGTATCTCTATGTATCAAATTGATTATGAAAAATGTCATGTAATCCCTTGAAATAAAAACGTATATATCTTTTTCAGGTGCGTGGCTTTTCTGTACATTTGAAATCCAAGATCCAAAGCCAGAAAATCCGATACTTTCAACTGGCCAACCTAATTCCCATATGATGATGGGAAGCAGATGGACACTAAAGGAACATAGATGGCAGAAGAGGAAACGAAGCATATCTATACCAGAGTTGAGAATTTGGACGAAGGCTCTAAAATTCAAGCATCATCAATTTAAAGATAAGTTTAAACCTTCCTTTTATAACTTTTTTATATCTATATTTACACATCAGGTTTTATTATAGGACATAAATATCTGTTGGTAGGTAGCTCATTTAAAGTATCTATTCAACATGCTATTGAGCATAAACAATCTGTAAGACTTTTTATCTTTTGCATCATTTAGTGGTAAAGAAATTGTAAAAAAAAAAAAAGTTATTGCAATTTTTCTTGTGTAAGATGGTCATAGAGTTTTCCATATCTATTCATTATTAGTTTTATACTTGTATATCTCAATATCATTCTCGATATATAAATTAATTCCAGGAGACATATTCTCTATAAAGACTGATCAGTGAAGCAGTAGTAATTGTGAGAATAGATAGGAATTTTATAGATTTTAATTTCTCAAACATTACAATGCAGGGCCATAAAATGACGCTTTGCACTTTGTTTTGTTCCTCTGGAGAAGAAAAAGCAGATCCTCTCTCTTCTTCGAGAGTTCCTGTGGGGAGGGTGTCCCAGGCAGGAACCCACTCCCCTCAGAGGAAACGGGTCCTCATCAGCCATTTTCCAGCCAAAGGTGGCAGGCAAACATGCAGTAGGACTTAAAAAATTTTCACAGTATCACTATCAGAGTCCCTGATTTTACAGTAGTAATTGTAAGAATAGATAGGAATTTTATAGATTTTCATTTCTCAAACATTACAATGTAGGGCCATAAAATGACATATTTCTTAAATTTTTAATTTGATATATGTTGAACAATTGTATGGTTTACTCAAAATTCATTGAAATTTAGATAAACAATATTTATTTGTAATAGTCCAGTATTCAATTTTATATTTATAATCTAGAATCTTCATTAACTATTTCGATTTGGGGCCCATTCTTTGAATACCTGATGCCAACTAAAATGCTTGGTAGCTAAGGTAGGGTACACAGTATTTGATAGCACATCTTTCTCTTAGCATAAGCATCTCGGTCAATAAACATACTGTAGACTTCCAGGTTCAATTGAAAATAACACAAAACAGTCAATTTATCAAACAAAAAGAGACTGGTTTACTTAGTAGAACTTTATTGCCTTACCAATACCGAATATTAGCAAGTCTTAATATGTAGAGTATGTTTATCATTGTCTTTAAATTTAGTCATTTAACCTTGAATTACCCATTCTAAGTATGGATACCTTAATGGGATGAAAGGGTTTGTGTATCGCCATGATCAGTAAAGCTGTACTAGTCAGGGATACCCAGATTAAGTGTCCCACCTTCACCAATCCACAGTTGACCAGCTCGGTGATGAAAACTGGACAAACCTCAGATGTGAATAAAGGCGTGTCTGAGACCTTTGTCCTGCGGTGGCATATGTTTTACTGTTGTTGTATGAATTAAAAGGAATATTTACAGTTCAATGCCTCTGTCATACAATGATTTCATTCTTATAAAAAAGGTATATTGATTTATATTTTCACGGTAGATTAGAATTATAACCAATGTGGTATTCATATAGATTCTACATTATTGAAAGGGATATCTGGTGTAGCCAACCATACATGTTCAGAAATATTTCATATGGAGAAGGCAAGACTAATTCACAATCATCCAAGAAAGTTTCACTTCTAGTAAGATAATTTTCCTTGCAGCTGCTGTAAAAAATTTTAATCTCTATTGAATAATTTTTACGCATTGTTTTACTAAGTGAAGTTGATGATGATAAATCTCAAATGCCATTGTTCAAAAGAAAGCCCTTCTTAAGACGGTTTTATATACCTTATACTAAATGGAATTCTCAAAATAAAGTCTGACTGTTGTAGCTTTCTTAGTGAGTATGTAGCTGTCATTCATGTTACAAGAAATTAGGAGAGTAAACCTTAACATCCACTGAAATCAAATGCTCTACAGGATTTCCAAGTTTTGTCAGTTACTGACGTTAGAAGTTTGCATATCAAATTAAATATTCCTTCCTAGATTGATCTACAGATAGGAACCATGGTAACTATTAGCGAGTATTGTTAAAGTTCAGGTTGATTGACAACTTAGAACTTACTAGCCTTGTAAGTCTTAAGATGAGTAAATCATAACACAAGCTTTGAATAGTTTATATGCAAAGGATTACACTAAATAGATTCGTTAACAAAAATGAGAATTTTATCTTCACCATCTACGCCTATTGACGCAAAGGGCCTCGGTTAGATTTAGCCCGTCGCCTCTGTCTTGAGCTTTTAAATCAATACTTCTCCATTCATCATCTCATACTTCACGTTTCATAATCCATAGCCATGTAGGCCTGGATCTTCCAACTCTTCAAGTGCCTTATAATAAATTCTTGTCTTATAGGTAGGAGTTAACTAGTTTAATGCTTTGAAGACTCTATATATGAAATAATACCTTAACGTGGTGAAAGGGTTTGCGTATCGCCATTATCAGGGCTACCCATACTAGGTTGGTTTGTTGTGAGTAATCAGATAAAAATCTCCTAACATCAGTCCCCACTGGCCAAAGTGGGGGGTCAAAACTGGTCGAACCCCCAACACGAATTGTTCTGCCTGAGGCTTTTGTCTTGCTGTGGACTAGATAAAAATCATATCTTATATAATGTTTCAGCTCAGCTTTCAATTGTGTGTAGAAAGTAAGGTAAATTCATACAGTTTATAAATGAGTTTTTTTTTTTTTTAATTTCTTGTATTAGAAGTGGAGAGGCAGTTTTAGATATGCAGTTTATGTATTGCTGTGGACTAGATAAAAATCATATATTTTATAATGTTTCAGCTCAGCTCCCCCTTGTGTGTGTAGGAAGTAAGGCAAATTTATACAGTTTATAAATGAGTTTTTTTTATATTTTTTCAATTTCTTGTATTAGATATGGAGACGCAATTTCAGATAAGCAGTTTATGTATTGCTGTGGACTAGATAAAAATCATATAATATAATGTTTCAGCTCAGCTCCCCATTGTGTGTAGAAAGTAAGGCAAATTTACACAGTTTTTAGACGAGTTTCTTTCTTATATAAGAAGAGGAAATGCAGTTTCAGATAATCGGTTTATGTATTCTAAATCTCTTCTTATAAACTGAATAGGAAATGTTTGATATTTACCTTGAAGCAAATCTTGCAAGAGATTATGAATTTTGAAGTATGAAGGCTTCTTTTGTGTACAATATGCTTACAGAAACCACCCAGGTAATTAATTAAATTTATCCTTTATAAAACTTGGATATTTTGTAAATAAGAAAGATTACTCGTGTATGTTAGTTAATTGTAGGAATGATAATAGGCCTTATTATAATCCATCATTTTTTTAATGAAATATTTCCACATTGGTGAGTCCTGAATTTCCTAGTATACTAAATGTTATCCTCCTTCCATTACTTGAAAGGTTTTTAGAAAATCTTAAAGTAATTTTGCCCATACCAATAGTGGCCATAAATAACATATGTTAAATAGATAGATTCAATCTATGAATACCAATCATAGAAAACTCTGTAATCAAATGGTTTTTGGTTTTATAAAGTCTATGATATAACTATTTTTTTTTTTATTGAATATGATTAACACACGTGTGCTTGTTCCCTTCGATTTTAAAGACTAAATAACTATGTAAAGTAAATATATTTTTACGATAATATTATGCAGATAGACTTTGGCGCCATTGTTTTCAATGACATAATTTTTTTTTTTTTTTAATCGTAATGCTGAAAAATTTTAGCATATTATATTTCACAGATCTAAATTCCTTATCCTAATGACAGTTATTACGAAAGGTTTTGACTTCATAACATGTTTTAGCAAATAAATATTTCATTGATAATTAGAAGTATTTTAAGTTTAGGTTTTCATTTGATATTTCATTGTGTGTTTTGAATTTGTCTATCAAAGAATCTTATTTTTCCATAAACTGTAAGTGTTTCTCATAGAATAATTTTTTCCAGGGTGAAGTGTGTCACTTGATTCAAATGAACAGATCGCTGACCAATGATATAGTGGTGATCTCCATGAGTCACGAAAAGGCTTCTATCTACTATGCAAGTTAAACATAGGATTTGTGACTTCAAGAAAAATTTATATACTCCATGAGTTTGAGTGTAGGGAGAATTAAGGTTTTAAAAACCAAAGATATGGTGGTAATCTCCATGAATCACGAAAAGGCTTCTATCTACTATGCAAGTTAAACATAGGATCTGTGACTTCAAGAAAAATTTATATACTCCATGAGTTTAAGTGTAGGGAGAATTAAGGTTTTAAAAACCAAAGATATGGTGGTAATATCCATGAATAACGAAAATTTCTTCTATCTACTATGCAAGTTAAACATAGGATCTGTGACTACAAGAAAAATTTATATAATCCATGGTTTTGAGTGTAGGGAGAATTAAGGTTTTAATTTTTTTTTTTTTTTGTGTAGATTTGTTTACAGTGAGGCTCTAATTACCTGGATATTGCTTGATTAATATTTTAAATTTACCTGTTTAAATTCCATTGCAAAACTACCAATTAGTTTCAGATCTTTAAATCTGTTACTGCCTATGTAATATAGATTTTCCTTTTAAATCAAGCTAAGTACTCTCTCTTAATCATCGTAAACGCATCTGTAAATATTTGATTTAAGAATCTTAACTTAGATCACTACTTCAGAAAAAATTTTTCCCATCTCAGTTTTTTTCTCCTTGGGATCATACTAAATTTTCTTGGAGTCTCTATATTAAATTTCCTTCCTATAATATTTTGCAATCAACTGGGAATTATTTTGACGTTAGATTTTTCTTATTTTTAGGAGGTATAAGAGCTACTGTACATAATTCTTTATTGTTTGCTAGTTAATAATTTTTGTCTGACCACATTGCTTGTGTGATAACCAGTCTCCTAAGTACATGCGCTGCATTTTTTTAAGGAGCTAAATTTGTACGTTCAAGCAATTGATAGCTATTTTTTGAGTAGTTTAAGTATAAAAACCATGATAGTAGTATAATTGAAATATGAAGATAAATTTGTTAATCCCTCTGAAGGCTGGGTATAAAAAAAAACAAGCTTTGTGGTGTCTTAGGTAAAAAGCATAATTTCAAAATCGGGATTATAGTCTAGGAAATAATTTTTAAAACGAACACCAGATTTTCCATTGAAAGGTCGTACTGGTTAATGATCTGTGTTATACAGTGGTTTCTGTTCTTCATTCTATTTCAATGATACGTTTCTCTTGGTGGTATCTTTGGATATTGAACCAAGGCCAATAGTTTGGAAAGGTACTTAACAATTCTGTGTTTTTACCTAGTGTTTTACCTTACGACGTTATGGGATTTTGTTTGTATCCTTACTTTCCATAATACGTTGCTCTCAGTGGTACTTTGGCATATTGGACTAAGGCCAATAAACTGGAAAACTACCTACGAATTTTGGGGGGCCTTTACCTTGTGTTTTACCTTACGACGTTATGGGATTTTGTTTGTATCCTTACTTTCCATAATACGTTGCTCTCAGTGGTTCTTTGGCATATTGGACTAAGGCCAATAAACTGGAAAACTACCTACGAATTTTGGGGGGCCTTTACCTTGTGTTTTACCTTATAATATTATAAGGTTTTGGTTGTATCCTTACTTTCCATAATACGTTGCTCTCAGTGGTACTTTGCCATATTGGACTAAGGCCAATAAACTGGAAAGCTACCTAAAAATTCTGGGGGCCTTTACCTTGTGTTTTACCTTATAATATTATAAGGTTTTGGTTGTATCCTTACTTTCCAGAAGGCCTTCTAATTCTGTGAACATTTCTTGGCCATTAAGCTTTGCCTTTGATTAAAGCATAGCATATGCACCACAAGGGCTTTCAACCTATGAAGATTCTCAGGGTTTTCCTGAGTTCTCTGTTCAAATGCTGTAGTTTTATGAATTACCAAGTCTTAGCAGCAGGAACTTATTATAGTTCCACTTTTCCTGCTCTGTTTGGTGTGATTCCTGCTAGTGATGTTGAGTTATATGAAGAATTGCGTATGATATGCATTATTTTGGTTAGAACATATTTCATTCCATAGGTTACTCAACTGGGTTGTGGGTATTCTGGTTAATTTTGCTGACCTATCAAGTTTAGTTTGTTAGTATCTGATTAAATACTAAATTCTTGGGCAGTCACTTTTCTTGGATCTTTCTAAAAGCTGTTATTGTATCATCTGTTATCTATTGATAGTTTTAGTAGTTAGAAATACTGGTAATTTAAAGGATTAAGGCTTTTTGTAAAATTAAAAGGATATATAGGTTAAAGATTTTCTCTAAATCAAGTTTGAAACAGGATAAAATAGGCTTTCTTAAAGCTCATTTTTCCTTTCAAGAAAGTTTTATTGTTTACTTTAAAAGAAATTTTCGGTGCATTCGGATGTGTCACCACGATTTCATTAGTTCCATTAGTATTTCAACTTTTTTTTTCTGATGGCTTCCTTTTTGTCTCCTCTTTAAAGCATAGTTATGAAACATACTGTTCCAATTGTTTTTTAGGGACAATATTGATATTGAGTTTGAATTTAGAGTATTTCTGGATAACTAAGGAATTAAATCTTATGATAAAATCACTAGAAACATACAATTAGCACAGAATGGTAATACTGTAATTCCTCATATCGGTCTCCCGGGATCTTCATCCTAAGGGCATCATCAGATCTATGATCTTCTTTGTGATTTTTAATATTAGATGTAAACATTTAAGAAGAACATTTGAATGGTTATAATCTTCAAAGTTCCGTTTAAAGAACTTTCCGACTTACCTAAGTTTCCAAAGTTATACAGTGGTTTTCTTTGTTTCAGGATTATGTCTGATTGGGGGAAATTTTAGGTCGCTCTGGTGTACGCAGTTTAGAAAGGCCTTGTTTGGTCTCAAGAAATTTTAGGGCTTTCATTGGCAGAGTTGTGTATTTTGAGTGGGTGATACGTCCTGATTTAACTTATCAGCTAGAGTAAATTTTGATGGTCTATGTTTGTTCTTTGAAGTAATTGAGGATTTCTGTTCCCTATGGAGTTATATATGAGCAGTCCTTGTTTACATATTTCAATAGATCTTTTTATAAAGATTCCCTATATCAGTCACTTATTGATAAAAAGATATCTCTAGTTGCATTTTTTTAGGCGACTTTCTATTGTACAAATCCTTTGATAGTACCCCTTATTTCAGGAAATTTCTGTAGGTGTAGGTGGGCTTGCAGGGTTAAATTTTGTTTACCAAGGTTTTGGAATTACCCCCCAGCTCCAATCTTTTTAAACCTCCTTTTGTTTATTGCTGGATTCGTGGATCAACTAGGTCTATGGAGTTAGTTAAGGGACGCCTTAGTGTTTTTAGCTATCTATAGACGTGCTAGGTAAGTGGATTTATCCAGGGGACTCCATGAGTTTTTTAATTATTGAGAATACTCATAGTCTATCCAGTAATTTACAACATTCCTTTGTCCATAGTTATTCAAGGTGCCATTTGATTTTATAAGATATTTGGGACACTCACTGATTTATCAGTTATTAGTATTGTCTAGTTTCCAGAATTCTTTGAAACCCATAATGATTTGTTCGGTTGCTTTAGGGCATCCCTCAATCTATAGTTATTTTTGGGTCCTTCCTTTTCCCAATCAGTTATTCAGGGCACTTTTTGGGCTTGGTAGTTATTGCGGAAACAGTGTTGTTTGGAACACATTCTTCTGTGAAATTATTTTGGGCACGTCTTAGTTAATGAAGTTATTTGTGGCATCTATTGAACTATAAGATATTCCAGACATAACTGTATCTTTGGATTTACTTGAAGCAGCTATTTGTGTATGTAGTTAATCACTACATCCATCTTTCTGTGGAGCTTTATTGACCTAATTCTTGGACATTGTGTCTTTTGGGGAACTCTTTCTTGTTTTTTCTATTATAGTCATTCTTTAACTTATTGTTTCTGTTATTCCTGGGTTTTAGGAATATCTTTCATTATACAGTTGTTCCTATTCTCAATTATTCCTTGTTTTCAGGAATATTTCTTATTATACATTTGTTTCTTCATACTTACAAACCCTTTGCTCTTTACTATGGATATATTATTCCAGCATAGCTGGAAAATAGCCATAAACCTTTTATGTGAGGTGTAACAACCTGCCACTAATTAGTGGGGGTAGCATGGGGTAGACCAGCCACCCAGCTCATACATTCACAGAGTGTATTATGTCACTTTTCTTTTCGGCTGGGTGGAGTGCAGACGTGCTGTCTCTCTCCACCGTTAACCCTAAGTAAAACTGGCTGTAAAATCACTTTCGTGGAAGCGGTTCAGTAGGGTTGGAAGAAGTCTAAAAAGGATTCTTTTCCCTCGAGGTTTTCCAAAAGGAGAAGAACTTTCTCCCCATTCACTCAGCTCATTCTGTCTTCTCGAAGGATGAACGAGTAAAAGTGTTGATCGTTAAACCCCGGGACAACCCTTTTTTGGAGGGTCCGGTCACTTTCCTTAGTGCTCATAACCGCAGGTAGGGGAGTCTCTGTCTTTGACATATGCATCTCCTTTGAACCTCCTTTGGGGTTTACATTCCCCCTCTAAGGATTGGCTGAGAGGTGCTGAGGAGTAGGGCATAGAGGGAGCAGACATCTGCCTATATAGGGGCTGGCTAAGGTCTTTCTCCTTGAACCTCTGAAGTGGTGTTCCCTCCAAGAGCCTTTGGAGTGGTGTTCCCCCCAAGATCTTCTGGAGTGGTGGTCCCTCCAAGAGCCTCTGGAATGATGTTCCCTCCAAGAACCTGTGGAGTGGTGTTCTCTCCAAGAACCTGTGGAGTGGTGTTCTCTCCAACATGTCTCCTGCAACTCAATGCAGCATCCTGTGCAACGCCTCACCTCCAGAGAGGTTGCTGGCAGGTTCTCCTTGGAGTTACTTGGGAGGTTTGCTTTAATATAAAGAAACTGGCTGGAAAGATAGTTGCTAAGGTAGTGGAATACCTCAGTAATCAAGGAAGTATTTCTTTCACATTAGCTTTGTCAACTAGCTGTAGAAATACTTAGTTGGACATAGGACAACTCTATTGCCCTTTTTCTTGCGCATAATCTCAGCAGGAAGGATCAGATTGATGGCTCTGTGGGATCTTTGCTCCCTCAGTTAGCCATCGAAGTTATGGCCGGGGGGCAGGGATTTTGTGATGATAGATCGGTTCGCAACGTCTCTTAACCGGAAACTTCTGGGGTATTGCTCACTGGTACAGGATCCCCAGGCACACTCCAACATTCGTGGGATGTCTATGAGTTTCCACCTTCCTGTCTGAGGAGGAGATTCATCAATGAGGTAAGGGCATCGCAAGACTTGTTGATGACCTTGATAGCCCCGCCGTGGTAGCAAGCAGAATATTACCTAGACCTTCTACTCCTGCTCACAAAGGTACCGAGAGAGCTTCCTCCCTTTCCCCACCCTTTCATACAATCTCACGCCGTGATACACCACAAGGCTGTTGCTTCTCTACAGCTTGATGGTTAGAGGTTATCCAGCATCTCTCGCAGAGAGGCTTTTTGCAAGGAGTAATGAAAAGTATGTCTCGATACCTCAATAGGTTGTGTTTCGCCATCTATCAGGTAAAGTAGGCTATCTTCTATTATTAATGTCGTGAAAAGAGGCCTCACGCCTCTTGTTGCCACTATCCCCACGATAGCAAAGCTCTTTCTGTACCTTAGCTAGGAAATACCCCACTCAGTTTAAACCTTAAAAGGCTACCGCTCGCCCTTGAACCTCATCAACAAGAGGTATGGTCTCTTCCACGACATAACCTATCCAAGGGGATGGAGCGAGGTAATGCTTAACTTTGGTCCTGAGTTCATTGCCAAGACTCGTAATACGACTTTAGTGGATTCTAGCTTCAAGCCTTTCCTAATTTCAAGTCTGCATTATTTAGCTATCTACTCTTTTCAGCAGTTACTGTGTCATACTAGAGCATTGAGGCTGCTCTCAAATGATCAACCGGAACTCACCCTTTGTCGAATGGCTGTTTATAAGCAAGAGGAGAATCTCTAAAAATGATTTCAGTGGGGGTTCATTGCACCATCGACTGGCCGTTGAACCCTCGCTATCCTCAACACAAACCTACACCCAGAGTTTTCTATGTTAGGGGATTAACCACACCACTAGTATTCAAATGAAACATCTTTTTGGTGCAGGTCCTTCAGGTAGGTTTCTGGTATTGCAAGAACACCTTTACAGCCCATTACTTGTAAGATATAACCCACAGGAGAATGGCTATTCTCTCTGTAGGTGTAAGCTACCTCAGCTCCCTTACAGGACTAGTAGCAGTTGACCTGGTGAAGAAATTCCTTGTTGTAAATCTGGGATGAATGAAAGAAACAATACCTTTTCTTCCTTCAGCTTCCCCCTCTCTTGAGGGCACAGCATCTGGAGGACTTTGCAAGCTGTCCTACCTCCATTTGCAGATAACTATCATTTCCCCTGTGTTACTTGAAATATGTGATATATTTTGTTATGTCCTCGTCTTCCCTGCAAAGGGGAGTCGGGCAATGCCCAGGTTAAGTATGAGGAGCGCTTTCCGTCCAATATTCTTACCTGTGCAAGTCACAGTGACTAGTTTCCATTCATTCATCATGATTGTTCAGGTTGTCAGCTCTGTAGCTTATCAAATCGAGAGCTCACAAGGTGTCAAGGTACTCCTATCATGCTTGCACAAGCTCAGAGTTGTATTCCAGGTCAAGTTCCCAGCCAGTTGGGTCTCGGACTTCCAGCCACCTCAGGGCGAGTCTCCATAGCAAATATCTGAGTTCTTTACACATACTTGGCCCGCTATCACCTGTCACCTGTCACCTTGTAAGTCCTACCTGCAATCAAAAGTGATGTAAAACACTGAATGAGCGTGTGAGTGGGGAGGACGGTCTATCGCCAGCTACCCCACCAACTAACGGCAGGTTGTTAACCTTGTGTAAAAAGTTTATGGCTAGCTCCAGCTACAATGGAACAATATATCCATAGTGAAGAGCTCAGGTTTGTAGAGTTAGGAAAGATACAAATTACTTCTAAGTTTGTCCTTTCTTTTACAATTTGTTTCTAGAAACTTCTTGCTTTACAGAGTTTTCTGATCAATAACCAAGTTATTGGTGTTAATTTAGAGCTAATTTTCAAATCTTTGTATTTGGTGAAGTTAAGGTTCATCCAATTTTGCTTTATTAATTGTATTTTTTTCTGATAGTTAAAAGAGAACTTCTGTATGAGGGGAATTCAAGGTAGATGCTTTTCACAAATAGCACCTCAAGTTATTCTTCATAAACTATAGTGTCTGATATACGATTATGAAATATGCAAAAGATTAACTTGATCCCCATTTGTTTTTAAATTATATTAAAGTAAATTTTTGTATCGCTAATCATTAATTTTTCGCTTTCTTTAACATTAGATAGATTTAATCCTTTTCATAATTTGATGTTTTCTAAAGATAAAAGAAAACTAAAATCAAATTTGAATCTATATATCAGCGATAAAATACTGGTATGGTATTTTCCATTTCAAAATCTTTAACATTTGAATAATTCAAATAATTTAGTCAATATTTTCCCAATAGCAACCCTTCTTATATTATTTTGTAGGGCTTTATCATCGATTCTTAAATTTAAATTGGAACTCTCTCTCTCTCTCTCTCTCTCTCTCTCTCTCTCTCTCTCTCTCTCTCTCTCTCTCTCTCTCTCTCTCTATAAACGTAATGGGAAGAACATATGGGAGGTAAGCTAATGGATATTGATAGATAATATAGTAATTGTTCTAGAATATGCTACAGTGAGCATGAATAATAGAGAACATAGGTTAGTGGTATTGAGGGTGAGGATGTATATAAAATAGATTATTTTATAAGCATAGAAAGATTGAAAGTGTAATAGAATGTAGTTAATTGAAATCCACAAGTGTAAAATGTAAAGTAATGGATAGTATAATCATTGGAAAAAACTATTTAGAAATATAGATGAAATGTAGGGTCTTGCTATTTGATATTGTGAATAAAAATATTAGTGTACGGTGATTACAAGCTGAGGATGATGTTATGGAATCAAAAGAATGGAGTCAAAAGAAACAATATCGTTTTAGTATTCATGATTTTTGGGACAAATAAAAAGAAAGCTTAGGCAGGTGTTGAAGTTATCTGTTAAAACTTTGAGCGTTAGTTTGTGAAATGCAAATAGATGATATATTAGATGAGCGTCTCTGAGTGTTGATACGTCAACATGTTGAAAGAGTTTATGTATCACCAAGATCAGCAAAGCTGTACTAGTCCAGGCCCCCTTTACTAGGTTGGTTTGCTGTGAGCTATCAGACTAAAATCTCCCACTAATCCACAGCGGCCAGCGTGATGATGAAACTGGCCAAACCCAAGACTTGAATAAGGACATGTCTGAGGCCTTTATCCTGCAGTGAACTAGATATTAGATAATCTAAGATAATTAGGAAATATTTACATTGTATTAGGAGTTTTAGAATGCAACTTTAACAAGCAGATATTCACTGCAAAACTTACATAGTAAGTAGTATAGCTACATAACTAAGGTCAATTTCATAGGTCAATCCAATCTTATATTATAGGCTTTTCTTTAGCTGAAGGGAAGAAAAGTAAGGAATTATACAGTTGTGTAGATAACTTTAGATTTGTGATTAAGTATAAAAGAGATGGTATATAAATTAGTTCCTTTTCAATTGACACTTCATTTTGCAGAAGATTTACATTAGTTCCCAGATAGTTTGTTCATTTCTCTCTCTCTCTCTCTCTCTCTCTCTCTCTCTCTCTCTCTCTCTCTCTCTCTCTCTCTCTCTCTCTCTCTCTCTCTCTCTCCTTTGGGCCACATGAACGTACCTTACCTTTAAGAATGTACCAATAGTTAAAAGTAATCAAGAGATCTTTATAATGCTTCAGATAAGGTTAAATTTATAGAAGTTTTCTTTTAATTCAACCTCACTCCCAATTTCAGAGCTCCGCTCCCCATCCTTGATCCTTCCTAATCCTCAAAAAATGGAAATGTTTTAAAAATGATAAAGAAAAAACTCTCGCCTCATATGGCTGATGAGTCTCCCTCTGGCCCCCTCCTCTTTAAGCATCATCATTTGCCAATTTATTCCTCGCCATAAAATGGGTCAAAGGTTCATGAGGTAGATTCTGATCTTAACTAGATTAACCACTTGTTCATTTGCACTGTTATTCTATTCTCCCATATACAGAGCTTTTTCGTTCTTTTACTGGTGTTTTGAGAGCTGTAGCTCAATGTGTTTACTTGAATATACTGTACTTGTCAAAGGCCGACAGCCTGTCTTGGTAAACATTTTGGATTTAAGTCTGCTTATTGATCCAGCTGTCTTGTCAGTGGAGGTTTTATCCTGACTGCAAAAGTCATGAATAATTATGTCTATGTTATGCCATTATTAAGTTCATCAAAAGCCTGAAATTCTTTTAAGTTCTTAATTGTTTATCAGATTTTAAAATTTGCTATTATCAATCTTGAAATCAA
The DNA here is from genome assembly GCF_036898095.1 of Palaemon carinicauda. NCBI lineage: Eukaryota > Metazoa > Arthropoda > Malacostraca > Decapoda > Palaemonidae > Palaemon > Palaemon carinicauda. Next base: position 8,169,317 of record NC_090740.1, on the reverse strand, counting down.
GTATTTTCAAATTTATGAGATTCTTGCATTGTAGAAAACTGTAATGTCAAATGGACAGGTTTTGTTATTATATTTATTATTTTTAATAATGTATACACTTGTATAAATGACAAAAATAATCATATTTTCTATGAATTGTGTAATGGAAGTAGTGTAAAATCTATTTAATGTCAAAGGATTGTGTTTTAAAGTATTCCAGACATGTTTATGATCTTTTTGAAGTTAATGTGTAATCAGATGTAACTGTTATTTCCAAATTTTAACATAAACTTCAAGTTCAACTGTAATCTAAAATGTTAAAGATTAA
>NC_090740.1:8156510-8164010 GCF_036898095.1 Palaemon carinicauda | reverse complement strand
AATTCTAAGCAGAGAATAGTAAAGTGAGGGATTCTAAGCTGAGGATAGAGTAAGAAACACTAAGCTGAGGATATTGTAGTAAAGGATTTTAAGCTCAGAACAATATAGTGTGAAATTTTAAGTTCAGAATAGTATAGTAAAGGGTTTTCAGTTAAGTATAGCATAAAGATGTTATAAGCTGAGGATAGCATAATAAGGGGTTATAAACAGAGGATAGAATAATAAGAGATATATCGAATTATATTTCAGGGCTTTTATAGCCATTCTCCTGAGGTATTATGTTTGTCATGGGTGTATAAAATATAAGTGTTTTACATTCAAATGGTGTAGCCTAATTAACTATAGTATTCCGGGTTAATTCATTTCCAAACGATGCTTTCCTTAAAGGTTTATATTTGAAAACTGATTACACAGCTAGAATAATTAGGTGTCCACGTGTAAGATGAATGCGTACTTCGGTCCGATCTGGCTGTCTGCTGGGAGGAGTAGCAAGGATGGTCAGGGCAGTAGTCTTGCACGGCTCTTCTCTTTTACCCGACTCAATCATGTGCATTAAATGGGACGAGACAGGGAGGCAACTTTGGCATTTGTGAATCTTGTCTGCTTTTGAGAGAGCTTCAGGTGTCTGTAGTAATGGATCGTTCTGAAATTGCACAAAAGGCTTTGAAATTACTCTTTTACTTTTTTAGATTGTTAATTTGTTTTTAATTCTACTAATGTAAAAAGAAATCTGTTTCAACAAAAAATAACTTAAATCCATAATCGCTGGATTCTGTCTTATAGTAATGTATAAATAATGCTATAAATTTTTACCATTTAACTTAAGGAGATATCTAAACTATTCCTGAAGACTTTATATCATAATCCTGATATCATTGTTTGTAAAATTATCAATAAAAAAAAACGAAAAAAAAAGAAGGAAAAGGAAAGCATTCAAGGGCCTAGTAACATTGTTTCCTCAGAAGAAAATTTGCATTAAGTTTCTGTTACTAGGTGGGAAAGGGGTTGGCCTTGGTGGGCTTTCCTTTTCTTCTTCTTTTTATTAATAATTTTATATAATAGAGAATGCACTACTTACTTACAAAATCATGAAATATGTAACCTCAAATTCTAGGCTTTAGTCACCCTATAGTTGCTCTAAGAGAAAACGGACACTGGTCTGAAAACAAAGAAAATGGAGTTTGTCGTCATTAGGTGTTTCATGAAGGGTGACTCACCTAAAGATGACAGACGTTAAGTTTTCTTCGACTTCTTGGGTGTTTAAAGCTTTCAGAAAATGGGGTTACATGAAGTTGCTAAATTTTTGTCATTTACTATATATTTTAATTATTTAACAAAACTGGAAACCCTGTTCTGTTTGGCATTCAATTTTCTACAATAAAAGATTTTAAAAAATTTCTAAGTTTTTATTCAGCCATATTGATTTTATTGGAAGTTTAAGGTATATATCATAATTCAATACTTTTAAGATTTAATAACAGGCTTTTGATGAATATTACCTAATGGAAATAACGTGGCCGTTATAATCATGACTTTAGTCAGGAGAAAAACTGCTTGATAGACAGCAAGATTAAAAGAAAGTGGACTTTGGTCTAAAATGAATTCCCGAGAAACAGTTCGGCCATCTTGACTTCGTACTTTATATTCATATATTCATAAAACACTTGTAAGTTACTCTCATCCCCCATAGGGGGGTTGGGGGTACTGAACGAACTCTGTATATGGGGGAACAATAACAGTACGAACGAACAAATGGCTAGTTGGGAGAAAGGACTATTTCATGAGCCTTTTGGCCCATTTTTCAAGCGGAATAAGGCATTTTCTGGTGCTATGAGAGGTAGGGGGCCGTTTAAGGAGAACACTCGGTCATATGAGGTTTAATATAGGGGTAAACTATAGTATTTCATTATTAGACTTATTTTATTTTTTTTGTTCATTTCTTTTTTTTTTTTAATTTTAGGTTCTTATTATACCAAGACAACTGTAAATGAAAGAGTGAAGTATCTTTATAGTAATTTATTTCTGAATACGTAATTTGTACATATTTGAACAATAAATGTTTTATGAAGTACATTTTTTATTCACCTAAAAATATATTACTTACATAATTATGTAGGAGTGAAAAATTTGATTTTCACAAAAAAAGTTTAAAATACTAGTCACAAAAAAGAGCCTCGAGCTGATGAGATTCAAGTGTTCAGTATTCTGTAGTCTGATTACTAGTATTCTATGTATGAATGACTACTAGAACGTAAAATATTATGATGTACATTATTCAAATAATTTTTTTTTTTAGACACTTGTTCAGTTTTATGTGACACCACAATAAACTGGACAAGTCTGCACCATTCTTAAATAATGTACATAGTATTTAAGTTCAAGTAGTCATTAATACATAGAATACAGAATACTGAGCAATCGGATATTCTATATACTGTTATACAATCAAAAGTTCTAAATTGATATTTTTATAATAAATCCTATTTCAAGACCTGCCAAGAATTCTCATCCATACTAATTTATCTGATACATCAGATCTTGCCAACTAGGGTCTATCATTACCAAAAACAGAATATTTGACATTTCAACAAATACTATAAGTTATACAGGCCTATTCCATTTCAGTAAGTTATATGATAAATATTTATATGTATCTAATAAAAATTTGAGCAGCAATTCATTATTTATTATATTCCATACCAAAATGCTACTGGTTTTAAGAATTTGATTATATGATTTCCTACCCAATTCTAATAACCTGTTTTCTATTCAAATACTTATCATCTCTGCAACGTAATTCTGCCTATTAAAAACTTTTAATGGGATATAAAACATAGTATCTAATATTTCAATAGCAATTTTAAGTTTCAGAATCTAAAAATCTAGTAGCAATTTCAAATTTCAGAACAAACTACCCTTTGATTTAAATGTCTTGTATAGCTAATGATTGTTAAAACATTTCCCTTTATATGTAATCTATTAAGTCAAAAATTCACCTAAAACTCTTTTTCTTTGAGGTTCCCTTTAGTAATTTTTCCTCCCTTAGTCTCAAATAAATGCTCATGATCTGATACAGCACCCCCCTCCCCCACCTTTAGATACAATTCGTCCCTTTTAATTTTTCCTGTCAGGAACAATATATTTATGAAGTCTTATCTTTACAAAAATCTATCTTAAACTTTTCATCAAGAATAACTACACCTTTGAACTTCCTTAGATAATCCTTAAGTTTTACATAAATCGTCCACTTTAGGAAATATTAACTGAAAGTTTATTCAAAACATTGACATTTGCCTTTATCAAATACCTTTTTCTTCAAACTTTTGACTGAAGAACTATCTTTGGACTATCATGAGGATTCTATAGGACAATCATCGAAGAACTAATACTTCCTTGGGACTATCGTTGAAGAACTAGCCAATCCTTGGAGCTATCGTTGAAGAACTAGCCAATCCTTGGGACTATCATAGAAGAACCAATCTATATATGTGACTATCCTTGAAAAATTAACCCTTCCTTAGGAGTATTATTGAGGAACTAATCGGCCCTTGGGACCATCATAGAAGAAGCTCTCCTTCCATGGGACTTCTTTGGGACTATTATTGAAGAGCTAAGTCTTCCTTGGTACTATCACAAAAGAACCCATTCTTCTTTGGGACTATCCTTGAGGAACTAATCCTTCTTTGGGACTATCCTTGAGGAGCTAATGCTTCGTGGGACTGTAATTAAAGAACTAATCCCTCCTTGGGACTATCAATAAAGAACTAATCCTTCCTTGGGACTATCATTAAAGAACTAATCCTTCCTTGGGACTATCAATAAAGAACTAATCCTTCCTTGGGACTATCAATAAAGAACTAATCCTTCCTTGGGACTATCATTAAAGAACTAATCCTTCCTTGGGACTATCAATAAAGAACTAATCCTTCCTTGGGACTATCAATAAAGAACTAATCCTTCCTTGGGAATATCATTAAAGAACTAATCCTTCCTTGGGAATATCATTAAAGAACTAATCCTTCCTTGGGACTATCAATAAAGAGCTAATCCTTCCTTGGGACTATCAATAAAAAGCTAATCCTTCCTTGGGACTACCATTAAAGAACTAATCCTTCCTTGGGACTATCATTAAATAAGTAATCCATCCTTGGGACTATCGATAAAGAACTAATCCTTCCTTGGGACTATCATTAAAGAACTAATCCTTCCTTGGGACTATCAATAAAGAACTAATCCTTCCTTGGGGCTATCAATAAAGAGCTAATCCTTCCTTGGGACTATCACAGAACTAAACCTTCCTTGGGACTATCATTAAAGAACTAATCCTTCCTTGGGACTATCATTAAAGAACTAATCCTTCCTTGGGACTATCAATAAAGAACTAATCCTTCCTTGGGGCTATCAATAAAGAGCTAATCCTTCCTTGGGACTATCACAGAACTAAACCTTCCTTGGGACTATCAATAAAAAAATAATCCTTCCTTGGGACTATCATTAAAGAACTAATCCTTCCTTGGGACTATCAATAAAGAAATAATCCTTCCTTGGGACTATCATTACAGAACTAATCCTTTCTTGGAACTATCAATAGAGGAGTAATCCTTCCTTGGGACTATCACAGAAGAACCAATACTTCCATTGGACTATTATTGAACTAATCATTCTTTGGGACTATCACAGAAGAACCAATCCTTCCATTGGACTATAATTAAACTAATCCATCTTTGGGACTATTATTAAACTAATCCTTCCTTAGGACTATCATTAAAGAACTAGCCCTTCCCATGGACTATCAATAAAGACTATTCTTCCATAATAAAGCATATTTCATTTGAAAAATATTCTTGCCTACAACTCTTATAAAATATCCATTCTATACCTGACTACACAAGTGAATAATCCTGAATACAAAGCTTTTAAATATATTTTTTGTATACAGATTATGTAAATCTTAAAACCAGCAGACAAGAAACTATCATTTCAACAAACATTGTGTCATTCTAAAGTTTTAAGACATTTAAATACTCTTTACTAAGATTAAGAAATATTGTTACGACAAACAAGTGTTTATAAACATCTTTTTGAGTTCAGGTAAACTCATTTACTATTAATTATTACAACAGATTTGATGAATATTTTGAACTAAGAAAAATACTTTTGAAAGAAAGTTCCCAAACAATCAGAACTTCATTGAAACATCAATAAGTAAGTCTCTACAAAGTTATAGCCTCACTTTCAGGATGGAGAGAGAGAGAGAGAGAGAGAGAGAGAGAGAGAGAGAGAGAGAGAGAGAGAGAGAGAGAGAGAGATTAAATGAACCCTCTGATATCTAGCAGTAGTCCAATTAAAACTTCTAAAATAGGGTTTTTTTCAGAATTATTCGTTTTAAGATGTTTCCTTAAGACCTCTACCTGCTTCGACTTTCCTGGTCCTGCTACCACAGATATATGCATTAGTTGCTCCTACAATAATAAGTAAAACTTTTTGATAAATTAAAAAGTCTCATTTTTAAAGAAACTTCTCTATTCTCCTTTTGAATCTAATTAAGATATGGAAAGCCTAACAAAGGCACATGAAATTTTTAATTAAGTAGAATAACTAACATTATTACAAGAAGGAAATAGGACACATGCAGTCACAAAACTCCATGTGGCAAATATTCAAGTGTAAGATCCACAGGAAACAGGTAAGTAAAAGACCAGGTACCAAGCGCTTTCGTTTATTGCATACACTTCAGGGTACCCTGAAGAAGTGGACATAATACACGGAAGCGCTTGGTACCTGGTCTTTTACTTAACTATTTCCTATGGATTTTACACTTACACTATCTAGAACTATATAAACTAGGTTCAACATTTTCCCCTGTCTAATATATTCAAAATACTTGTGCATACATTTTTTTGGCTGCTAAACTAGGATAAGCTAATCTCACCAATAATAATAATAAAAAAAAAAAAAAACTATTGGACATAACTGGAAAGATCTAGCTAATTGACGAGGAAGACTTTGCTTGTCCAATAGCTATTATCTTATACAAATCTATCCATAGCTATCAAAGAAACACAGCCCTACTTGATTCACATTTCATTTGGTAGAAGTATTATCTATAAAGATACCTAATTTAAGAATACGTCCAGAGAGTGTGTGTACAATTAAGTGAAGAGGAAAGTTACAAGGAATTGGAGAATGGTTTCAAGAAAGGTATAAAATTAATTTTAGTCAATAGCTAAATGATTATAAGTTAATAACTCCTTTGATCACACATTTTGATAACTTGTTTGCATCTATGTAAACAGTTTTACAAATAATAGCATCTAAAAATATATGAAGAAGTCTAAAGGATACTGACTCAATATTTAAAAAAAAAAATGGAAACTTAACCGGTAAGGTTTTATGGCAGAATCTCCCTCATTTACATTTTTGAGTCTTAATTGGTTATATGTTCAATTTCCTCACTTGACATTTACATTGTGAAAAAAAACACAAGTAAATATAACATGATACATATAATATCCAGATGCACATTGCTCAGGGTTAATTGTATTTCCATAATCATTTAGTGCATTCTTATTAAATAACTAGCTTTCAAGAAACTAAATTATGGGCTGTGCTTATTTCATACTAAACATTATAAGATAAATTGCAATGTGAGTTTTAATTCAAGTAACCCATGTTCCTAAACTTTCATCTGGGAGTAATTATCAAGTTGAGTTTTGAATGTGTTTTGAGTTTACAAGAATAAAATTACTCTAAATTTGTATTCAAGTAATCTAAGTTCCTAATATTTTATCTGGGCGTAATTATCAAGTTGAGTTTTGAATGTGTTTGAGTTAACAAGAATAAAATTGCTTTAAATTTGTGGTTTTCAATGGACAGATGAATTGCATCATTAAGTCGAGTCCCTAAAATCAGCTCTATATGTACTATTTTTGTGAATTATATCAGTCAAGAAAATACTTGTTACATGACTGATTTAATCTTAACATTAGTTCCCAACACCAAAAATAATCTGGCAATATAAAAAAAAAATATATAAAAAATTAAAAAATAAAAAATTACATTGGGTGTTTGATCTAACCTTATCTATCCTTTTCTATCTTCAGTTACTGACTGGTAACAAAGCTATAATATATAGATGGACTAACTGGTATAAAACAAACCCCAAGCATTGAAATAACTCTTCAATTGACCACTGACATAGCCTCGTATAAGAGATATTTATTTTAATGTTACCGTTCTTAAGATATTTTATTTTTCCTTGTTTCCTTTCCTCACTGGGCTATTTTCATTGTTGGAGCTCCTGGGCTTATAGCATTCTGCTTTTCCAACTAGGTTTGTAGCTTAGCAATTAACAATATGGAATCTTATAGTTGGTAATAGGGAAACATATCATTGCCCCTTGCAATATTTACCTATGTAATAATGATACATTATACACAGAAATACAAAATTGCTGAAACTATGTAATAGTTCTTGAAAAATTCCCCACATCCTATACAT
>NC_090740.1:8131510-8151510 GCF_036898095.1 Palaemon carinicauda | reverse complement strand
GTGCCCCGATTGGGGTAGTTACTGCATGTCAAGGGAAAAAACATCACATTTGAAAGTACCTTCTTCATTATCAAGTGACTTTTGGCTGATCACCTACCTACATTGAGATCCTAACTTATTTTCATAGTTTATATTATCATTTTGTAGATAGTTTCTATGCTCAGGTTGCAAATATTCCTATGATATGGTTATTTTCACGAGTTTTAAACACTGAGCAACTTAATTAAATTTTCTATTTAAAGGATTAGCCAGTATTGATTGAACTACACTAGCTTCCTATTAAAACCAGAATGTATTATAAGGTATCTGGAAAGAGGAAGTTAACACAACTGTGCATACTACCTACTTAAAGAGAATCTCTATAGATTGTTTCAACATGAGAATAGTTCCAGACGGTTTCAAGGCATTGGAGCCAAGATACAGCAGGACTATGGGTTCTATAGCTATCAAATATGTGACACCAAAATTATACAACAAACGCCCTCTTGACATCAGGACTGAGAAGGGCTTTCAAGTTGAAAGGCAAGTTTTAAAAGTGTTATGATACAGTAGCTTTGATAATTAGCACTATATGATTCTTTAAATACTAGTTATACACTAAACAAATCTTATGTCACTCAAATGGTTATTGCTCTGCCATGGGTTGCCTTCCTCACAAATAAACTATCTTACTGCTCCTCTGTTCTGGCAATCGGTACACGGATGAGCTGGACACACCACCCAGCGAGTCACTACTAAAGTATCATAAGTAGTCATATTTACCTTCAGTTCAGGAGGTCGAAGGCTGAGGGTCCTCTGTAGATGGTGGGAACATTGGTACAATTTGGCAGCTTGAAAGCAGGAACTGATGTAACTGCTCTGATCACTTCTGCTGGTGAAATAAACCCATATCAGCATAATAGCTTATGAAAAAAGTTAACAGTTTTAAAACATATATGAATTTTACCTAGTGAATAAAGACAATAACAACAAATGCAGCAATTTCTAGTAGACTGTAAGGCATAAGTTCTGACTAATACAGCTTTGCTGATTGGGGTGATATGCAAACCCTTTCATTGTATTTAGGTATTCCCACTAAGAAAGGATATAGACAAATATTAAACAAAAATGATATTTTCATAATAGAATAAATAGTCCCTGGACGCTCTGGAAGAAATTAAAAAACTCGTGGCAATCGCAGATATGCCAGGAGTACACTAGCGCCCTGGCGGTAGACAGGCCGAACTATTCCAACCAATTCAGACCTTCCATGCCCCTTGGTCTCTAGAGGGGAGGAGGGTGGGATTATAACCTATATAACCAGCGGGTAAGTATGTTAAAAAATTTATTTTATTATGAAAATATCATTTTCAAACAAAACTTACCCGCTGGTTATATAAGAATGGCCCTTGGTGGCGGGTCAGAGACAGCAACATAATTGGAAATTCACTTAAAAGAGTTAAATATAACCACTTAAGAGGTTTGTACCTGATAAGGAAGCCGACTTCAATGGTTCTCTGTCTGCTATCCTTACGAGATCCAGCGGTCCATCCAGGGGGCTGAAGATCTCTAGAAGCTGTCAACCGGTGCATTAACCTATAACTTGACAGGACCTCAACTAATACCCTTGTTCCGGGCGCTCTTAAGGAACAAAATGACCACCTGACTAAATCAAAGATTGCGGAAGATTCTCGACCAATCTTCCCGTACAATCATAAAAACATATATATAAGTTCCCAGAGGAGAACAGGGGTAATAGGGATTCAGGGAAATGTAGTGGTGGATGTTTCACCTACTACTGTACTCGTTACGAATGATCCCAAAGTGTAGCAGTCCTCACAAAGAGACTGGATACGGTATAAGTAATGCAAGGCGAATACAGGATTACCCCTACAAAAGGCTGTATGCACAATGCCTTGCATAGAACAGCTTTGTTTAAAAGTTACAGAAGTTCCACAGCTCTAACTTCATGAGTCTTTACTTTTTCGACAGCTTAAGGTCTGCCTCACCACAGTGTGAGTGAGCCTTTACAATTAAAGTCTATAAGAAATGATAGGGCGTTTTAGACATAGGTAGCGCAGGCTTCTCGACTGCGCACCAAGGAGCCTCTGAATAGTCCTTTTTAACTCCATTAGTACTGTCCTGATAAAACTTCATCGCTTTAACTGGACAAAAAACTCTCAACTCTTCACAAACCATATCCGAGAGAATAGTGATCTCGAAAGATTTAGGCCATGGATGAGAAGGACGTTTGTTTATGACCAAGAATCCAAGTTGCAAGGAGCATATGGGTTATCCATTTCTGAAGCCCATGTTCTTGCTAAAAGAGTGAACTTCTCTGACTCTCAGCTGTTGCCAGACTTACTAAAAAAGTCTTTTCAAAGTCAGATCTTAAAAAAGAAGCCGAGTGTAAAGGCTCGAATCTGTCACTACTGCGGAATTTAAAAAAAAAAAAACTCTTAATTCCAGGCTGGCGAATCTTGCCTGATGCTTCTTAGTCATCTCAAACGATCTGAGAAGATCTAGAAGATCTTTATTTGATAGATCCAATTTCCTGCGTCTGAAGACAGCTGCCAGCATACTCCCGTACCCCTTGATGGTCGGAGGAAAAAATGTGCTTTCTTCTAAGGTCTAAGAAGAAATTGACCACTTGTGTTTTAGAGTTACTAAATGAAGAGACTGATTTAGCTCTACACCACTCCCTAAAACCTCCTATTTGGGCTGCAAAACCCTGAGGTAAAAGTCCTTTGTACAAGCGATAGCCTTAGCTGCCTCCTTCGAACAACCCTCTAGATCTTGGGGGTTTTCCGAAAGACTGAAGGCACCCAGAACTAAAGCTTGATGGTTTAAAATAAGACGTTCGAAATCCTGACGCGGGGAAACGGTCCGATGGAATGCGTCCAACATGCATCCAGCATGGGCCAAGCATGAGTCCAGTATGGTTCCAGCATGCTACATATGCTCAACATGCCGTGAGGGAGAGTCAAGATCTATCCCGCCACTCGAAACGCGTCCAGATCGGTCGCAAGGAACCGATATCAAAGCTAGGCTTGTTGAAAAGTAGCATCAACAACGTGAACCTCATGCTGTGAGGTTAAGACCTGATCGTGTGTAACCAGCGAGTGTTCAACATACTTTAAGCCAAGAACTTGACGCAAGGGAGCGTTAGCTGCGTGGCCAGAGAGTCGCGAAGGAGAGACAACTATCTGTCAATACTGTTGTGAGAAAAAGACTTGACTGTATGCGTCTAGCATGCGACCAGATTGCCGCATGCGTTTGCATTGCCGAAAGGTGTCAGCGTGCTTTATGCGTTCACCTTGCCGTGAGGTTACAGCGCGCTGTCTGCGTCCCGCGTGTTGCATATCTACAGCGTGCCACGAGGAGGCGACAGTATCGCGTCCGGGCAGTGGCGCAAAGAAGCAACTGTTTGTCTATCATGACGCGGGGAAAAAACCTAACTGACCTTATCCAGCATATGTCCAGGCTGACACATGCGTCTAGGTTGCAGTGGGATTTCAGATTGATCAGTTTGCCGAGAGCTGTCTGCGTGTAGTATGTGTCCGCATGAGCGGTAGTCGCGTGTCCCACAGAATGCGAAGGTTAGACAACTTGTTGAAAGGATCACCTTTGACTTGTTAGTCCAGCATACGACCAGAATGGCGTCTGCGTGAGGGAGAGACCAGACTGGCGTCTGCCGGGAGGGAGAGACCAGACTGGCGTCTGCCGGGAGGGAGAGACCAGACTGGCGTCTGCCGGGAGGGAGAGACCAGACTGGCGTCTGCCGTGAGGGAGAGACCAGACTGGCGTCTGCCGTGAGGGAGAGACCAGACTGGCGTCTGCCGTGAGGGAGAGACCAACTGTCTGCCATGAGAGCGCCCCCAGACTGCCACATGCGTGCGCCCTAACGCTTTCCGTAACACGAGCTGATCGCTGCGAGGAAGCCTTGTTGAGTACCGGAGAACTACGCTGTCTGATATTATCGGAAGACCGTTTTCTTGGTCTATAGCTGTCCTTAGATTCTTTTAGGTAAAATTTTTCCACCCGAGAATCGTAAGCGCCAAAAAGAGATGAAATTAACCTCTTTAGCTCAGACATTACACACACTTGCGGGCCACCGTGTGTGCTAACTTAAGCGTGAGCGATCGCTGTGAGAGATCACAACCGTAGTCCCATGACCGACCTGGGAAAATCCTTATGACATTTCCAGCGCGCCTTGTACGCGACCTGAACATACCTAATGCTGCGAGATATCGTCAACATTAGTCGATGGCTCCCAGAGGAAAGTACTAGACATTTCCCCAATCTGGGGAAGGAGAAGCAGCGTGAACACAAGTAAACTGAGCACCTTTTCCCCCGATGAACTACGCGTCTTAAGCGATTTTTGGTGCCGACACGTCGCCTTCTTCTGAAAAGAAAACCTCCGGCGGCCATCAGTCACTGCAGGATAGGTTATTAGGAAACATACGACTAATGAAAGGTCTAGGACGTATTGGCTGGTGTCAACCAAGTCTAGGTTTTGCGTCCTTCGACGAGGACGAACGCTTTCTTCCCGGAAAGTGCTAAGATTCCAGAGGAAGAGTTAGGTTTGTATGCAACTTGTCTGACTTCCGCCTCTCTCATGGAAGAAAACACGCTCGATTGCTTCCAGCTTAAGCATCGCGACACGCCTGCTGCGAGGGCAAGTCCTGATCGCGTGCGTTCATGACGAGTAACTTCCTAGTCTAGCAGAAAGGGGAAATGCAAAACGCCATCCTCGTCAGGGAACTGCGTCCTATTACACAAAAAAATATCACAAGATCAGTGATGCCATAGCGATGATGAACTGATCGCTTCAAGACATTCAAATTTCGCTCTGCTTAAGAGTTTACGTCACATGGTTGTGACGTCATAGTTCGTCAATCGAAGGCGAAAAAAACACCTTTACCGAGAGCGAACGTTTAGCGCACAAGGTCCGCGATATACCTTAGCCTTCCGACATTCCTTCTCCTAGGGGTTGGGAAGTAAGGAAGAGGTGTCGGGCTAGGAGTAAGACGGACACGAACGAACACATCCTCTAGTGCACTGTGCTATGTTTAAGAGCCATTGAACATTTGCGTTTTTAACTATATTACATTAAATCATAAAAGATCTGCCCGTTGTGGGAGATATACTCTTTCACTATTCTCATAGAGGCCTTAATGCACTTCCTGTTGTTGCAGCTGCAGGCGCTGCTGCATCAACTTCTACAGTTAGGTTCGTTATGCTGCATTGAGGACACATTGCACTGACCTATAAGCGCTGTCTCTCTGCACTGTTACTCTTCCGAGAATGATTTAATGTTAATTCATTTTCTTATTTCCTCACTGAGCCCTCTTTCCCTATTGGAGCCCTTTGGGTTAAAGCATCTTGCTTTCTCAACTAGGGTTGTAGCTTGGCTAGTAATAATAATAAAATAAACCAAGACTCTGAAGTCAGAACGAGGAGCAGCAGGTACAAAATAAAAGGGAAATTCTTCAGAAAAAATCTGAGTTTCTGAAAGTCACTCCCTTCCTCCTACAAGTCTCTACTCTAGGTAGAGAAGTCTTGATTCCTAGGAGTCAACTCCATAGGATTCTGAATTTTGACCTCAATGCTTAGAGGTTATAATTCTAGCTCTCCCAACCAAGAATTAGCCCGGGAGGCCTTGGTCCGAGAACATAATATCCTTCTAGTTAAGATTTATTTCTTAATATAGCGCCTGGCGCAGCAATGTTCCAACGCTAGACGTTCATGGTCATGTAGACATCAAAGTCTATTGTCATGGGTAGCGTAGCGTCTGACTGACCCTGACGTTCCGCTCCGCTACCGCTCCAGCCCGCTACCGCGTCTGACTGAAGCTGCTGTCTGTCAGCCACTTGGTGGCATGCTCTGCTGCATGGCGATCGTCGGCGCGCCTGGATAGACTGACACTCGGCTCTATGAGCGGTCGGTTGACGTTGAGAAGCAGGAACTCGAAGCGATGCATCCACCTTCTCCCGCGGTTGAACATTGCGGCTGGTATGCCGCCTGTGCGACAATGAGTCATCACCGGAATAGGAAGGTCGCCTGTGCGACACCGCGTCAAAACCGGAATCGTGACACCCAACCGCACTGCCAATGGCAGGCTGATAAGATTGCATAAACGAAGATAGTTGCTGTTCCATGTCTAACAGCAAAGACCAATTAGGATCAATCTTAGTCGACACGCGTGCAGCTTTTTCAAGCATGAAACTGCCTTTTTTGTCGATTCCATAGCGCTCCCCACTTTCGGGAGACGAACACCCTTCTGGTGGAAGCGGCGGCACCACGCCTGCGCTGCATGAATCGTTAAACACGAAGAATGATTCTAATTTTTTTTCAGCTTCGCGCCTGATGCGCGTCCTTGCTCAATGTTAGAAAACATTTGTACCTCGCTTTACCTATAGCAAAGGTGAGCGTTCTGGGGATTGACAGAAAACGCTCGAGGGGACTTCTGTCCGGGTCTTACAAGACGGTAAACCCCAGGCTACGCCTCTCAATTCCATTCGCCGTTCGACTTAACTTCTCCCCTGTGTCCTGGAGCTTGAAAGAGGTCTAAGGCTAGTATAACGACAGGACCAAACAGAAGCACCCTCCACTGAATTAAACAAAATTCACTGCATTAATCTAGCACTAAAAATTTGCATTTTTCTCTTCAGTAAAAATTATATTTTCATAATTGTTTAAACACACACTCCAATAAAATGATCCCCGTAGAGAGAGACTTACTATTCTGTCAAGGGTTTGAATGGGAATGCAAAAGACACTGAATCCCATACAAATGCAACAAAATATTAAATATAAAATATTAACATATTACCCGAATAGAAATAGGAATAGATAGAATATATCTATATATTCAAACTAACCCTTATATTAAGGGGTTCCAATAAAAGGCGAATTACCACCCGTAACAATTGGAACGTCTATGATTATCAGACGAAAAATTCCAGTATTCCAAAAACCAACAGGTAAACAACGATACACAGAGCCGTGAGTCTATATCGATTGTCAAGAATACTACATCGTATAAACATTAACTGAACCGTAACTTTCTTTAATCTCTGACTAAAGAAAAATACTAAAAGGATCAATTAATTGCAAAATAACATGTTCCTTTTATCTAGTACAATTTAAAACTAGAGTTTGTAAGAAGAATGTACTATTCATAAAAATCGATACAAAGAGAAATTGTAATATTGTAACGATAAGACTGAACACTGCGCAGAATAAATAAACTGAACACTAGTTAATCTTTGAAAACAGATCGAAGATTTTCAAAGCAAACCTATAAAAAGGACAAAAATTTCCTTAAAATGACAAAATCCCTTAAATTATGACTTAATACTTTGTAAGAAATTATTCACTTATCATTCTTTGTAAAATTCAAGTCAGACTTTTAGCTTACGTCATAAGGCTGTGACGTCATCAATGGGCGAGATGTTTACATCGCCATTATGCTTTCGTTAGCTTTAAAATTGGTTGAAAAATTTCTAATCCCACCTTTCAAGTTATAGACACGTGATCACAGATCAAACAAAAAAATAGGCGAATGCCAGAACCCCCCAAAAAAGATGTACATCACCAAAATACTGCTAAAATCCAGGTTAATCACGAGTGAATTCCAATACTTATTGCTCGTGAAAGTGGCAGAAAAGGTCTGAATTGGTTGGAATAGTTCGGCTAGTCCACCGCCAGGTCTAGTGTACACCTGGCATATCTGCGATTGCCACCAGTTTTTGAATTTCTGCCAGAGCGTCCAGGGACTATAGTCATTCTTATATAACCTGCGGGTAAGTTTTATGTTCAAAATATTCCTTTTCCTTTCCACCAAGGAGAATGTAACTCTTAAAATCTTACCAAAGCATCTCGATCTTCTGGGTATGTTGTACACCTGTCTTTGGATTCACAAAATGCTCTGATTAACAGAGGTACATATACCCCT
Organism: Palaemon carinicauda; assembly: GCF_036898095.1. Lineage (NCBI taxonomy): Eukaryota > Metazoa > Arthropoda > Malacostraca > Decapoda > Palaemonidae > Palaemon > Palaemon carinicauda. The sequence goes on along the minus strand of NC_090740.1, from coordinate 8,143,571 downwards.
CAGCTGCAAGATCAGCCTTTCTACAAATCACTGTGGTTTACGCTCCCCACCTTAATAAAATGTTCTATCAAGGGCACAAGTGTCCCCATTATTTTGGTTAGTCAACCAATAGTACTACATACATTCTTTTACTCTCTCACTCCCTGTCACCAAAAACCCACACTACACAGAAACAGAGGTCAACCTTTGTTGCATTTGAGCCTCATAAACTTGGATTTATTCAATTCGAAAACTATGACAGGCTCACCAATAGTCAATAAGTTCTGGCAGTAATTTTCCGTCACTTCAGAACAGTTGGACCTCCAGTTAATCAAAATTTTTAATGTTCAGTCAAAGTCATGGGTAAGTGTCTTGCAGAAAGGGCCTTGAAAGGAAAACATTCATGAACAGGATGTTTGGCACAACTGAACCTGAGCGTTTTCCGGAAAAAAGTACTGTACTCCTAAATGCAGTTACGGAAAAACCACATGCACGGTGCTTTCCCTGCATAGCAACCTTGACTAACTGATTACAAGCCCACTAATTCATTTGAGGTCTAAAAACACTCATCTGTTGTCAGGTAGGGCATTGCATGGCTGAAGTGAGGATACCATGTTTAAAAAGTGAAGTACCCTCCCCCTCTTTTATGGAACATTTGGAGCATACAGTTGTTATAATGGAACTGAAGAGAAAGGGCGGTGTGGAAGGATGTTGTAAAATTACATCTGGGAACTTATATGCAAGTACTTGTAAGATGACAAATTCGAAGATAATTTGTATTTTTCCTAACCATACAAACCTTAGCTATTTACAAAGGGGTTTACTTTTAGCGCAGCTGAAATGACGAGCCAATAGTTTTTAACGAGGGTTAATTACCCCCGCGCTAGTTAGCGGGGGGTGGGGAAGGGTAGCTTGCTACCCCTCCCCCCTCCACACACCGGTGACTTGCTTCACTTCACTTAGAGGTAGGACTTGACTTGGGGGTCAGGGATGGCGGGCACATATGTGTAAATAGCTAAGGTTTGTATGGTTAGGAAAAATACAAATTATCTTCGAATTTGTCATTTGTTCCGTAACCGAAATACAAACCACGCTATTTACAAAGGGTGACTTACCCCTTAGGAAGGGTGGAAAGTCCCCAGCCTTACTGACTTCGGCTTGCCCGAGGGCTCGATCCCTTAGTGAGCAGCACTAGAGAGAGGGAGCCCCTGTACCTCACAGGTTCCTAGCATCGCTAGGAACGAGTGGCCTACATAAGTAGTGTGAGGAGGAGAGTGTGACTCGTCCTATGAAGTTGACCTTGAGACCTTCAGATAGGAATTCTAGGATAGGACGTTCCCCATACCACCTCGTCAGGGTATGGGAGACGCAACAGTATTAAGCTTAATACTAGGAGCACAAAGAAGCATGGGTTACCTGCAGAGGTCGAGGTCAGCTATGCGAGGACCAGGATGCTGCTTCCCCAAGAGAGGGGAGAATGAAGAAAGAAGTAAGGGTCAGACATACTCTTTCATTCACACAGACTAAGACCGGGTAACAACGCCCTCAACCTACTGCTACTTGTCCAAAAAGGAGCCTGAGGTTAGACCAGCTGTTGTGCAGCCACCACAGGGCCGATAGAGAACGTATCGAGGCTCCTGTGGGTCACGTCTTGCAGGTAGTGGGCTGTGAAGGTCGTTTGACGCTTCCAGACCCCCGCTTGAAGTACCTGCGTCACAGAGAAGTTTCTCTTGAAGGCCAGGGATGTAGCAATACCCCTGACATCGTGGGCCCGAGGGCGACGTGACGGAGGAGGGTCAGGATTCAGGGCATGGTGGATAACCCTACGAATCCAAGCAGAGATGGTGTTCCTTGTGACCCTCCTCTTTGTCCTGCCTGTGCTCACAAACAAAGCTCGCACATGAGGACGGACTGCAGCCGTTCTCTTCAAGTAGTACCTCAGACACCTCACTGGGCATAGTAGCAGCTGGTCTGGGTCGTTTGTTACTGAACGGAGACTCGCGATCCTGAAAGAGTCGAACCGAGGATCCGGCACTCCAGGATTCTGAGTCTTGGCCACAAACTCAGGGACGAACCTGAACGTTACCTCCCCCCATCCCCTTGAATGGGCGATGTCGTACGAGAGACCATGAAGTTCACTAACTCGCTTGGCCGAGGCCAAGGCGAGTAGGAAAGCCGTCTTCCAAGACAGGTGGCGATCGGAGGCCTGGCGTAATGGCTCGAAGGGAGGTCTCTTGAGAGACCTGAGAACTCGAACCACGTTCCAAGGAGGGGGTCTCACTTCCGACTGGGGGCAGGTAAGCTCATAGCTACGTATGAGTAAAGAGAGTTCTAGCGATGAAGAAATATCCACGCCCTTCAATCTGAAGGCCAAGCTTAAGGCTGAGCGATAGCCTTTCACTGCCGAGACAGAAAGGCGCATTTCTTCTCGCAGATACACAAGGAAGTCCGCTATTGCTGGAATAGTGGCATCGAGTGGAGAGATACCCCTTCCACGACACCAACCACAAAAGACTCTCCACTTCGCTTGGTAGACTCCCTCAGAGGACCTTCGCAGGTGCCGAGACATTCTCTCCGCAACCTGTTGCGAAAAGCCTCTCTCCGCGAGGAGACGCTGGATAGTCTCCAGGCGTGAAGCCGAAGCGAGGCTACGGCCCTGTGAGGGACACCGGAGTGGGGTTGTCTGAGAAGCTCGTGTCGTGGAGGAAGCTCCCTTGGGAGTTCCGTCAGGAGTTGCAGAAGGTCCGGAAACCATTCCGCGTGATGCCATAGCGGAGCTACTAGAGTCATGGAACAGTTGACCGATAGTCTGGTCCTGTTGAGCACCCTTCTCATCAGACAGAATGGTGGGAAGGCGTACACGTCGATGTTGTCCCACCGTTGCTGGAAAGCATCTTGCCAGAGTGCCTTGGGGTCCGGGACTGGTGAGCAGTACAGGGGCAGCTTGAAGTTCAAGGCTGTCGCGAACAAGTCCACCGTCGGGGAACCCCACAAAGTCAGGACTTTGTTGGCTATCTGAGGATCCAAAGACCACTCGGTACTCACTATCTGCGAAGCCCTGCTCAGACTGTCGGCGAGCACATTCCTCTTGCCAGGAATGAAGCGAGCTGATAGTGTTATCGAGTGGGTTTCGGTCCACCTCAGAGTCTCTACTGCAAGATGGGATAGCTGTTGCGAAAAAGTGCCTCCCTGCTTGTTGATATAAGCCACTACCGTGGTGTTGTCGCTCATCACCACCACGGAGTGACCCGCCAGGAACCGTTGGAACTGTTGAAGGGCCAGAAAGACGGCCTTCAATTCTAGCAGGTTGATGTGTAGGCACTTTTCTGATTCTGACCAAAGGCCTGAGGCCCTCTGGTTCAGAACGTGCGCCCCCCACCCTTCTTTTGACGCGTCCGAAAACAGAGTCAATTCCGGGGGAAGGACGAGAAGACTCACTCCCTTTCGCAGGTTCTCGTCGGCCAGCCACCACCGCAAGTCCGTCTGTTCCAGAGACCCCATTGGGATCAGAGTGTCCGGGGAATCGGATCCTTGATTCCACCGGGACTTGAGCCGCCATTGAAGGGATCTCATCCTGAGGCGGCTGTTTGGAACCAGACGGGCCAGGGAGGATAGGTGGCCCAAGAGACGCAACCACGATTGGGCGGGGAGTTCTTTTCGCCTGAGGAAAGGTTCCGCCACCCTCCTCAGCCTTGCTATCCGGTCGTCTGATGGAAAGGCTTTGTGGAGATTGGTGTCTATTAGCATGCCTAGATAAACCAGTCGCTGGGACGGCTGCAGAGAGGACTTCTCGAGGTTTACCACGATCCCCAGATCCTGGCAAAGATCTAGAAGCCTGTCTCGGTGTCGAAGAAGGGTCGACTCCGAGTCTGCTAGGATCAGCCAATCGTCTAGGTAACGAAGGAGACGAATGCCGTTCCTGTGCGCCCAAGTCGAAATCAGGGTGAACACTCTGGTGAACACCTGAGGAGCTGTGGAGAGACCGAAACACAGCACCTTGAACTGGTAGATCTTGTTGTCTAGGCAGAATCTCAGGTACTTCCTGGAAGACGGATGGATTGGGATCTGGAAGTACGCGTCCTTTAGATCCAGTGTACACATGAAGTCTTGTGGTCTCACCGCAAGTCTGACTGTGTCTGCTGTCTCCATGCTGAACCGGGTTTGTTTGACAAACCTGTTCAGAGCCGAGAGATCGATGACGGGTCTCCAGTCTCCAGTAGCCTTCTTTACAAGAAAGAGTCGACTGAAGAAGCCTGGAGAGCCGTCCACGACCTCCTGGAGAGCACCCTTCTCGAACATGGTCTTGACTTCGGCCTGAAGGGCCAGCCCCTTTGCCGATCCCATGGCATAGGAGCTCAACGACACTGGATTCGCTGTCAGGGGAGGTTGAGATGACGTGAACGGGACGCGATAACCTTGGCCGATCACCGAGATCGTCCAAGCATCGGCCCCGAGATGTTGCCACCTGCGGACGCAACGCTGAAGGCATCCCCCCACAGGTGGACACGCAGGGGGACTGCCACCCCTAGGGCTTGCGGCCGCGGCCGCCACCCCTAGAAGTCTTGCCTCCCCTGGAGGACTTACCACCCCTCTTGACCTTGGCTGGAAAGGGCTGGGGCTTAGACACCACTTTCTTAGCTGCCGGTGCCTGTTTTGGAGCCTTACGAGGCTGTTGCTGCTGTTGTGGCGGGGCTGGAGGCTTATAGGGCCGAGTTGTAAGGGCCCTGTGGAGGAGGGAGTCCGTGCTGGATTTCCTCCACCTCTCAGCCGTTCGCTCCAAGTCTTGAGGCTCAAACAGGCTCTCCCCCAGGAGGGAGGCATGTCGGAGCCTACACACATCTACGGCGGGGACCTTCGGATGGAATCTCTCGGACACAGCATCGCGACGCTTCAACACCGAGTTGGCCCACAGGGTGGTAACCTGGTGCGCCAAGAACTCGATGGAGCGGGTGCCCGAGAGCAAGAAGGTCTCTAGGGCCTTCCTATTGGTCTCCTTGGACAAGTCCTCAGATCGCAATAGGATGCCCAGAGATCCTAACCAGAAGTCCAGCCACGAAGTGGCCTGCATGGCACACTTAGCGACCTTCTCGTGGTTAAGGATCTCTGCCGCCGAGAACGACACCTGCCGGGCAGAGAGTTTCTCCAAGGGAACTCCCTTCGCCAGCTCCTCCACAGAGTGATGGAGCGGAAGAGCGAGGTTGTGCTCACCCAGGATCTCGAAATACCTCCTCTGCTGAAGGCGAGGAGGAGGGATGAGTTTGTTCCCGGCAGTGGAACGACTGGAGGAGGCAAGAAGTGCGAGCTGAGCATTGGCCCTAGCTCTGGCACTCTTCAGCCCCCGAGACCAGGGCAGAGCTGCACTGGTCTTAGGGGCCTTCCGAACGTCGAACACTTCATCCAGAATTGTGTCTTTGCCTTCACGGGGGGGGATGACTGGATCCGTAAGACTGTTAAGTTGCCTTATCAGGCTTAGGACCTGCCAGAAGGCATGTTCGGACTCTTGCTGTTCTCCTCCCTGTGGGCTGGCAGCTAAGTCTCCTGCCCCAGGAATCTCTTCCTGGGGTGATACGTGGACATTCCCCTGGGTAGTCATGGGTTCCTGTCGAATCCTTGCAGAGGATTTAGGGATGGTCTTGGAATCCTTGGGCTCCCTCCTAGGAGGGATACAGGATCCCAACAACGAGGTTCGAGGGGCCCCTTCCTCACGAGACAATTCTCCTGCCTGAAGCGAAGTCTCCCCCCCTGGTGCCGGGGGGAAGACTACCGGTCCACTGGACTCACCTGAGGACGGAAAGGCCTCGTCCACGGGAGAAGGAGAGAGTACTCGTGCAGGAGAGGGGACCCTCGAGACCGACCTCTTGGGAACCAACTTCGCCCTGGGGGAAGTCACCACGAAGTCCACTCCTCTCTTTCTCTTCAGCGAAGGAGAGACAGCCGCTGGTTTGTTACCCTGGCCGGCGAGTGCTGGTTTCATAACCCTCACTAACGCCCGTGCCAGCGGACCAAACCAAGTCTGCTGCTCAAAGGACACAGAGTCCGAAATCCTCGCTAAGGTGAAAGGGATCGGGCGATCCTTTGGAGTGGACACGACGGTACCTGCCTGAAAAGAAGGTGGGGAAGAATGTTGTAATGACCTGTCCTCGTCCTGCAATACCAACCTGTGCTTGGATGGAGGTGATCCCGAGTGCCGTCTAGGAGCACGCGTCCCTGCTGCTACCACCGGCTGTGGAATTCGCCGCGAACTATGGTCGCGCGAGGGTGAACGGTCGCGCAAAGGCGAATGGTTGCGCGGGCGTACAGGCGAGCGGTCGCGCGGGCGCGCAGGCGAGCGGTCGCGCGGGCGCGCAGGCGAGCGATCGCGCGGGCGCGCAGGCGAGCGATCGCGCGGGCGCGCAGGCGAGCGATCGCGCGGGCGCGCAGGCGAGCGATCGCGCGGGCGCGCAGGCGAGCGATCGCGCGGGCGCGCAGGCGAGCGATCGCGCGGGCGCGCAGGCGAGTGGGCGTGAGGGTGGGCAGGTAAAGGAACACGTGTCCGAGGCGACGAACGCAAGCGATGGCGCGACGGCGAGGGATCGTGCTGCCGCGTAGGAGAAGAAGATCGCTGGCGATAATGATCACGTGATGGTAAGCGATGGCGAGCAGCATGTGAAGGTGAATGATTGCGCGCAAGAGGGCGGTCGTTCAGGGTTGAGCGATGAGGAGCAGCATGCGTAAGCGGGCGATCGTTCAGGGTTGTGCGATGGCGAGCAGCATGCGTAGGTGAATGATCGCGTGAAAGGGTGCGATGGTGATCAGCATCCGCAGGAAGGCGATCGTTCAGGGTTGTGCGATGAGGAGCAGCATGCGAAAGCGGGCGATCGTTCAGGGTTGTGCGATGGCGAGCAGCATGCGTAGGTGAATGATCGCGTGAAAGGGTGCGATGGTGATCAGCATCCGTAGGAGGGCGATCGTTCAGGGTATTGCGATGAGGAGCAGCATGCGAAAGCGGGCGATCGTGCAGGGTTGTGCGATGGCGAGCAGCATGCGTAAGCGGGCGATCGTGCAGGGTTGTGCGATGGTGATCAGCATCCGCAGGAGGGCGATCGTTCAGGGTATTGCGATGAGGAGCAGCATGCGTAAGCGGGCGATCATGCAGGTTCGTGCGATGGCGGGCAGCATGTGAAGGTGATCGCTGGCGAACTGGTGATCGCTGGCGAGCTGGTGATCGCTGGCGAGCTGGTGATCGCTGGCGAGCTGGTGATCGCTGGCGAGCTGGTGATCGCTGGCGAGCAGAAGGTCGACGCGTGTCCTGTGAGAGGATAGGTTCACGAGCAGGAACGGGAAGATCGCTGGCGCGTTGGCGAACATGTGTTTCTGACACACGATGGTGAGCAGGGAGTTCAGCAGGAACTAAAGGGTGGTCAGAGACCGCAGGGAGATGGTCCTCAAATGAGCGCTGACGCTCGGAAGAGAGCTGACGAGCAGGAGAGCGCTGGCGAGGGGGGCGAACCTCAGGAGAGAGCCGACGAGCAGGTGAGCGTCGGCGAGCAGGAGAGTCTTGGCGAGCAGGAGATCGTCGACGAGCAGGAGATCGCTGGCGAGCAGGAGATCGTCGACGAGCAGGAGATCGCTGGCGAGCAGGAGAGCGCTTGTGCGCTGGCCCTGCTCGCGTAAGGGAAGAATCCCTTAGCCCCGAAGGGACCGTTGCCCGTCGGGTGACGAGTTCTCCAGAAGGCGAAGATCCGGCAGGAGATGGAGAGCGGTCCGCAGAGAGGTTCAAGGAGGGCGGAGTAGTCGGTTGAGGCTGACGAGGAGAGTCCCCCCCGGAGGACGAAGACCCAAAAAGGCGCCTCTTAGTCCCCCTGTAAGGGGAAGGGAGGCCCTTGTGGCGTAGAGGGCGGTGAGCCTTACGGCGGAGGCGGCCTCGGGGGAGATCGTCGGGACCATCGGTCCTCCGAAGGGGAGTCTCCTTCAAAACACTTCCCTCAGAAGGAAGCTGGGCAGCAGTCGAGACCGAAGGACTCACTTCCCCCTTCGAAGGATGCACGGAAGGAGGAGGAGAGCCTAGAGCACCATCACCAGCAACAGCACCTGCGTCGGAAGGCCCAGCCACGTCGGAGGCCTCTGTCACCACGACGTCGACAATAGACAGAGGGTCTACCTCCGCTACCACCGGCGACTGTTTAACAGCGGCCCCCAACGAGACAAGGTCAATAAGAGCGACCCTGGAGGGCAAGCCCTTAAGCCCCAGGGACGACCAAATCTGCAACAGATCATCACTGGATAAAGAATTATTATCAATAACCTCCCCCGGAGGAGGAGGGGGAACCGCCTCGCTATGGGAGGCGACGCCCTCTCCCCCCACCGAAGGTAGGGAAACAGAACAAGGGCCTGCGCTCCCACTCGGACGACTCTCCTTAGGAGGCGGACGAGGGGGAGCTCCGGAGGAGGTTTGGGCGGCGGAAGAAGAGTCCCGAGAACCTTCCTCCTTCAAGGCTAACCCCGGAGGAGAACGGTCTCTCTTGGACTTCTTCTTACGCCGACGGCCAAACCTCTCCCACTGGGAGGCAGACCACTCCCTACACTCACGGCACATGTTATCCTGGTCGCACCGTCGGCCCCGACATTGAGGGCAGAGGGTGTGAGGATCCGTACTCACGTCCGACATGAAAGTCCCACAAGGACGGCCGGCAACTCCAGGGCATGTCCGCATATTAAATAAAAGAAAATAACTGAAGGTCAACTTCCAACCAATCACACAAGCTGTAAAGAAAAAGAAGAAAATTAAAGGCTGTCAGCGAAGGCGATGAACAGACACGTCTGATCACCGCCGAGCCAAAAGTGAAGTGAAGCAAGTCACCGGTGTGTGGAGGGGGGAGGGGTAGCAAGCTACCCTTCCCCACCCCCCGCTAACTAGCGCGGGGGTAATTAACCCTCGTTAAAAACTATTGGCTCGTCATTTCAGCTGCGCTAAAAGTAAACCCCTTTGTAAATAGCGTGGTTTGTATTTCGGTTACGGAACAAATCTTGATTAAATAAAAAAAAAGCCAGTTGATGGACACATTGCAAAAACAGATTAAATTCTCCAAAGTGATTTAAACCAACATATACATAACTAGAGTGGCACTCCATAGAGAGCGACGCCTTCACCACACCAGGCAGTCTTATTTTGCTCGACTCCCTTACGTACTTGTACTTTGATGTATTTTCTTCAAAATGTAATGGATTTGTCCTTGAATTATACCACATATGTCCCCCAAATTTCATTGAAATTAGTTCAGTTTTTATGTAATGCTGTTCACAAACAAAACACAAATATTTGTCATTTATTTAACATTGAGATTATATTCAAAATACTGCTGCATACTTGTAATTCGCCGTACTATACTTTATCTGAAACTGTTACGGATTAATCCTCGGATCATATTCAATAGGACTACCAAGTTTTGTCTAAATAGGTATAGTAGTTTTTGTGCTATGTTGTTAATAAAGAAACGACAACAGGGGTGAATACATACCCTTCATAAAATCGTTGATTTTGGCAAAGGCAATAACCGACTATCAGTCTCCCAATGGTAAACAATGTAAAGACTGAAATAGTGTCCACATTTTAATCAATCGATACGTAAGTTATTATATCCTAGCCCCATAAATAAGAGAAACAGTCAAAATAGCTGGTATCAATCCATTTTTATAGCAAAGGCCAATTTTTTTATAAAGTTAGGTATCATATATTAACCTCACTTCCTTTATCCTAGCTGTGGGTAAAGTTTTGGATTCAACCAAATTGGGAAATGTATTATATTAATATATTTTCCTAGTAAAGCACGTGATAACAAAACACTTCTTCTCAATACATTATTGTCGCTAATGCATACTTACAGAGATAAAAAATATTTCAGGAATTGAAGGTCTTGACTTTTTCTAAGTTTAGCGTATATCTTTCCATGGGCACGCAAGGTAGCTCTTGTTCGTTTGTATGTCTGTTTTCATCTTACTTGGCTCCGCCCCATTGCGTAATGTGACAATATTTACTTGAATGCGCATTTGCTCCTCCCACTAATGTCGCTCCTCCAATCAAAATACTACTGGGTTCTTTTCAAGGGTTATTATTGGACGATTCATTGGTCTCTCAGTCTTGTTTCAAGGATCTGTTTTTCGTGCAATATAACATTGTAAACGATACTCTTTTGTTTTTTTCCCTATTTCATTATGGGAGAAACCTGTGATTGTCGTTTGTTTTTGGTTTTCAAAAGTTCCGGTTTCTATATTTTCATCACACGTCATTTTACTGTCATGGATCCTCCAGTACGGTTGTGTGAAATATGTCGTTATTCCTATTTTGATGTGATCGGCCGATTTCATGGGAATTATAATGGAACTCCTGAAGTAGTGAATCGTTTTCTAAGGGAGCATTCCGTATTACCTTTAAGTGTCCAGTGTGGTAAATGTGATTCGCCTTTACATTTTCGTGAGGATAGACATGTGTGGTATTGTACCAAATCTGAACGTATTCCAGTACTTGATGATTCAGAAGAGGGTCAACCACAACCTTCCACATCTTCATCGTCATCTTCCGTTTAAGGTAAGAAGTGATTTAACAAAATATATATATTAAAATTTACCCCTGGTTAAAGGGGGGGGTCGCAGGGGGGGCGAAGCCCCCCCCGGTAGGGGAACAGGGCCCCTAGGTTAGGTTAGGTGGGTTTGTTAGGTTCTGTGGTGCCCTGAAAATTACTGTGGCCTTAAGGGGGGGTCGCAGGGGGGGCGAAGCCCCCCCCGGTAGGGGTACAGGGCCCCTAGGTTAGGTTAGGTGGGTTTGTTAGGTTCTGTGGTGCCTTGAATATTACTGTGGCCATAAGGGGGGGTCGCAGGGGGGGCGAAGCCCCCCCCGGTAGGGGTACAGGGCCCCTAGGTTAGGTGGGTTTGTTAGGTTCTGTGGTGCCCTGAAAATTACTGTGGCCTTAAGGGGGGGTCGCAGGGGGGGGCGAAGCCCCCCCCCCCCCGGTAGGGGTACAGGGCCCCTAGGTTAGGTTAGGTGGGTTTGTTAGGTTCTGTGGTGCCTTGAAAATTACTTTGGCCATAAGGGGGGTCGCAGAGGGGGCGAAGCCCCCCCCCCCCCGGTAGGGGTACAGGGTCCCTAGGTTAGGTTAGGTGGGTTTGTTAGGTTCTGTGGTGCCCTGAAAATTACTGTGGCTTTAAGGGGGGGTCGCTGGGGGGCCCTACCCCCCTCCTCCCGGTAGGCCTAGTTAGGGGTATGGGGGAGGGGTGCTGGAACATTAATTATTCATTTATTGCAAATATCATTCAATGCCCCAACACCCTCCCCCCCCTTCCCCCACCCAAAACCCCGGTTCCCAAAGGGTGTCCCCCATAATTGGTGGGATGAACTAGGGTATACATAGTAAATCTCTAAATCGGTTGGTTTGCAGTCAAAATAAACGTTAAATTCATTGAAACCACACTATTTCTGATGCAACAAATATATTTTTATTGCATTTTTCCAAATTTGGCTGAAACTAAAAATTTACCTAGCTGTGATTATAGGACTAATGGATAACATCGCGTTTACACTTTCAATCAATATTCTACAACACTTTGGTTAAGTTGAGTACCGAATCCTAAGTTAGGTTAGGTAGGGAATGTTAGGTTAAGTCGTATCCCTGTTTTTGTCCCTAGAAAAGTATATTTCTTGCAGGCAGGAAAATGTATTTAGAATTGCAAATGACATCCTGATCCTAATGCTGAGGAAAATGGGGAATAGGAAAAAAACATTCCAAGTTGGAAACTGTTTGTTTGCAACAGAATTTACACACGGGATTTGTCAAGTAAAGCATTTAGACAATATGAAGAAATATATCATTGTATATGTTGGGGGGTGTTAATATAATTATTAACCATGCTTTTAATTTTGTTCTTTTACATACAATCTTTAGTTCTATATCTATAATTAACATAAAATACTGCCAAAATGGTCAGCACTAATACCAAGTTTTATAAATTCTGTATTACCATAAACTTTACCTATCATAGTTAATGAGTGTTGTGTAATAAATACCTGTATGCTTTGTCTCAACTTATGTTTCTGACTAGAAGTTTAACT
>NC_090740.1:8124010-8126510 GCF_036898095.1 Palaemon carinicauda | reverse complement strand
GTGTTTATGTGTTTAGGTATATATAAGCATATATATATATATATATATATATATATATATATATATATATATATATATATATATATATATCCATATATATATATATATATATATATATATATATATATATATATATATACACATATATAACGTGTGTGTGTGTTTGTGAATTTTGCTAAACAGCAAATGAAAAACAGGAAGGGTTTTCAGCAGAAATTACATTTTCTATCATTAATTTTCAGGTCAAAGATACGATTTATATAAACCGTATTACTAAATCCAGATAACTTCGAAAAAGCATCTAAGAAATTTTTATTATGATGTACAGTATTTGCACGTGTATACTTTAATGAGAACATTATAACATTAAAGACAGCATTACTTGAAAATTAATGTTCCACTAAAACTTCACCATTGTGTTCGAGGAAATATCTACAAGAAGGACAGAATAAAATAATTCATGAACTCGGTGACACTCTCCAAGACCAAACTTGTGAAGACGAAAGACAAGTTATGAATAGATTAAGGAAAGTCTGTCTCAAACGCCTGCAATATCCTCCAATATCCTGCACCTAAGTCAATGTCACATTGGCTTGACACCAAGACAGCCATAACTGGCACTGGGAGATAACAGATTGTTTTATTTTCAAATTTATCGAAATCAAATAATGTTGGTGTTAAAAATAGTCCTTTCTTTTTTAAGGCTTTTAGATGTCATTTTTAACAACTGTCAAAATCAAATATTGTCAATGTTAATGTTAAAACTAGTCCTCTTTGTTCACTGTTTTTAGATGTTATTTTAACAACTTTATCAAATTAAAATGATGTCAATGTTAATGATAAATCTAGGCCTCTTTGTTTAATGTTTTTAGATGTAATTTTCACTACTTTATCAAATTAAAATGATGTCAATGTTAATGGTAAAAACTAGTCCTCTTTGTTTAATGTTTTATAGGTTATTTTAACAACTTCATCAAATTTAAGTGTCAATGTTAAAACTAATCCTCATTGTTTAATGAAAGGGTTTGTTTTATTTGTTATTTTAACAACTTTATCAAATTTAAATGATAATGTTAATGTTAAAACTAGTCCCCTTTGTTTAATGTTTTTAGATGTCATTTTAACAACTTTATCAATTTAGATAATGTCAATGTTAATGTTAAAACTAGTCCTCTTTGCTTAATGCTTTTAGGTGTCATTTTAACAACTTTATCAAAATGGATTAGTGTCAATGTTATTATCAAAGCTAACAGTCTGTTTAATGTTTTTTAATGCCATTTCAAGTTTAATCAAAATCAAATAATGCCAATGTTATTACTAAAGTTAGCAGTCGGTTTTAAATGGTACATCTCTACTCCTCTGGAGGTACATTGGATCCGAGAGAATAGCCACTACTGCTATATACATAAAGTAATCAGCAATAAGATTGAATAATTAAATTATATTACAATTTAAATTTACTTGTTACTCTCTTTTATCATCAAATCTAGAATTACAAAGGAATTTATAAAAATACGTAATGGGTACGCAAGAAAAAAAAAAAAAGGTTGGGAGCTCCTGCCTTAGAAAAATCAAAATATATTTATTCAGACTTTGGAAAAATAAATTGTGGAGTAATAAAGCTATCAATAATATTCTGAAGAGATTAGGGTGAAAACATAAACATCTAGAGGAACACTAGGTATAGCGCAGACCTCCACCAAGGTAGCTTATTTCTCAACATTTTGCTTGACCTCGACCTTTGACCTTGCATACACTCAAATATGAGCCAAGTTTGAAGTCTCTGTGACAACGATGTCAAAACTTATAGCTGATTACATGATTAGGATATTTTGCTTGACCGTGACCTTGACCTTTGACTTTGACCTTCCAAAGTTTAACAAAATCCAGTTTTTACTTAACAGTTAAGCAATGCAAGTTTCCTTTTTCTTCGATTAATATTGTGACCAGGAAGTTCACAATCAAACATTGTGCTTGACCGTGACCTTGACCTTTGACCTTGACCTTCCAAATTTGATAATTTCATGGTTATTACATAACAGTTAAACCCTTCAAGTTTCATTACCCTACGACTAAAATTGTGGCCAGGAAGCTGTTCAGAAAACAAACACACAAATACACGAACGAGGGCGAAGACATAACCCCATTGCAACTTCGTTGGCGGAGGTAATCATAGACACATATTTTTTGGAAGACGGTTAACAAGAATCGAAGCCAATTAGCCTTCAGGCTGACAGATTTCATGGTTCCTCGTTATAATCTCGAATATAATGACGCACTGATTCCGTGAAAAGAGGCGCTCGAGTTTGAATGCCAATATGTATCTAGCGAAGGTGTTCCCACGCAGTTCCATCAATGTCCTCAGAGGAATGACAATTTCAACGCCCGGGTTTACCGAGAGATTTTTCAATGGAAGAATATAGGAAGTTATAGAAAAGTATAACGTTAGAGCTATTGTTGTGTCAGGTATTCGTGGGAAAATTCACATTTTCTGTATCAG
>NC_090740.1:8110676-8115676 GCF_036898095.1 Palaemon carinicauda | reverse complement strand
ATTCTATCCCGAAACCTCCTCTGCAATGCCATGTTCAGTCGAAGAGCCGAGTCCAGAGACTGCGGCAGAGCGAGAAGCTCTTCTACAGAATCGACTCTTCCTATGTCACCGGCATCGGTGCTTCCCGCACCTGCAGACAAACGCAATGCCAGCCCCAACACCGACTCCGATTCTTCTGATCCACCTGCACTTAATGGAAGCGACGAAGTTTTCTGTGTGATGGACCCCATCCAAGGTGATGAAGGACTTTTGGACTCATTTGCCGATAAGGCGACATCTTCGGCTATGACACCTGCAACTCCGGCCACCTGTTCCACTACCTGCTGGTGTTCTACATGACGGTAAACCGAACTGAGAATTCGTTTCTCTTCATCAAGCTCATGGAGTTCACTTGCTGGTACAGGAGCATCAATGTCCTCCTCCAATTGAATTATTTCAAAAGATGACTCGGCCATATCGCATAATACCGTATTATACTATTACAAAACCATAATTAAACTATATATTTGCATATGATTTATTATGCATTATGAACTGTATAATAATACACTTTTAATTGATATTGTAGTGTGCTGTATTATAAACACGGTTCGTGCAAATATTTAATGTACAGTCATTGGTATGCTGATATGATATTTTAATAATGAAATATATTGCAATATTAATTGACGTAAGTGATGTTATTTAATGTAATACTGGACAACTCATAATTAGTTAGGATATTCAAACACTTAAATGTGAAGTAATGTGTAGTTGTATAATGGAGAAGGGTTGAAGATGGATAATTTAATGAGATATCTTGTATCATATTAGAATAAGTAATATTACGATGCTTATCTATAGATAACTATTGTCAATAATCATTATTTTCTTTTATTGTGTTTAGCAAGTTATTATGAATTAACCTTTACACTCACTTTAATTATCATAATTAAATTACTAAAATTATTATTATTATTATTATTATTATTATTATTATTATTATTATTATTATTATTATTATTATTATTATTATTATAACCAAAATCATTAAAGATTATATAAATAATTAGAATAGAAAAAGGAAAAGTTCTAAGAATCTTAACTTCGTTTTGTGATAATGATCTTTATCTCTCTCTCTCTCTCTCTCTCTCTCTCTCTCTCTCTCTCTCTCGCGAAGTCGTTAGCTAAGGAAGCTTTCCTAAATGGAAATAAATTCATAGAAGGAATCCCCCACTCCTATATGATATGTAGGGACATATTAGATTCTATATTTTAAAGAAATGGCTGGAGATTTATTATTATTATTATTATTATTATTATTATTATTATTATTATTATTATTATCATTATTATTATTATTATTATTAGCCAAGCTACAACCCTAGTTGGAGAAAGCAAGATGCTATAAGCCCAATGGCTCCAACAGGGAAAAATGGCCCAATGAGAAAAGGAAACAAGGAAATAGATAAACGATATAAGAAGCATTGAAAAATTTAGATAAAATATTTTAAACAACATTAACAACATTAAAACAGATTATTCATATAATAAACTATAAAGACTTATGTCAGCCTTTTCAACATAAAAACAGTTTAAAGGTTTAAAGGTCGCTCATGAATGGCAGAGGCAAGGGACAGTGACATTGCCCTAGCAATCAGGACAATGGCCTAGAGAATGACTATGTATTATATGATCAGCGCCCAAGCCTCCTCTCCACCCAAGCTAGAACCAAGGAGGGCCAGGCAGTGGCTGCTAATGACTCAGCAGATAGACCTATAGGCTTCCCGAAAACCCCCCCCCCCCCCCAAACCCCCCAACCTTAGCTCACAAGGATGGTAAGGTTCCAGACACTAATGGCTCTAAACGAGTCTGAGCGGGACTCGAACCCCCGTCCGGCAAACACCAGACAGAGACGTTACCAATCAGGCCACAACTATTCCAGGCCTTGATAAAAAATTCAGAAGTCAAATTAAGCGTTTGGACATCCTCACTTAATGCCAGCCTGAGAATCTAGATTACTTTAAATTGATCATATATGAATTAAAGCTGTTTGAATCCTTGTAAGGATTACTAGCAGTAGAGAAACATTCTAGAGCATTGATTTACATACGTAAATTCTGAATAACTGTTTGAGAAAAGGACTTATATGGACTCCGTGTTCCTGAATCTATTTCAATGCTGAATATTCAACAAGCTAAATGGTTTGAAAGATAACATCTGTAAATCATGCAACCGGAACTATCTCTCTCTCTCTCTCTCTCTCTCTCTCTCTCTCTCTCTCTCTCTCTTTATATATATATATATATATATATATATACAAACTTTGGCACACACATTCAGTTTTGAATGTTACGCAGTCTTTAGTCAATAATCTCTCCTACATACGGAAGAGCAAATGTTTGAATATATATAGCATCAACTATATTTTTAAAAGAACTCGTTTCATCTTCTCTAAGTCTAATGAAATAGGAAAACTCGATTGTGAAATGGTTTTATAAAACTGTAAACAAAAAGCCCCAAATCAATAATTGTTGTTCTAATATTTTATTTTATCATTTACTTTTTGTACTTTAGATGCAAGTATTGATAATAGTTTGATTTTAGCATTTTCCAATTTCCATCATATAAGTAGGTGTATAAACTTTAAGTAGCATCAACTATATTAAAAAAAAAAAAAAAAAAAAAAAAAAAAACTCGTTTCATCTTCTCTAAGTCTAATGAAATATGAAAACTCGATTGTGAAATGGTTTTATAAAACTAAAAACTGAATGCGGAAAATTGTCCCAAAATTAGGAACATGATTTCAGAATAGATTTACCAATTCATAGCATAAATCATTAACGTTTTAGTCGATTAAATCTGAACCATTTGTTCCCTGGAAATGATTCGGTTCCAGTGTTCGGGGTTATCAGTAATGGATAATTAACCACAAATAAATCATTCAGCAAATTGTCATTCAATAACACTTACCATCTCTCTGTCGTTGTCTATGACAGGATATTTTGAATTAATAATTCTAAATTTTGGCCGTTTATCAATATTTCTCATTACTCTGTCGTTGTCTGTGACATAAATTATTTAGAAAAATCAATTCTAAATTCTGGTCATTCTACCAAGCTTCCCATCTCTGTCGTTGTCTGTGACATAGGATATTTTTAAAAAATTAATTCTAAATTCTGGTTATTCTACCACACTTCCCATCTCTCTGTCGTTGTCTGTGTCATATTATATTTAAAAAAATTAATTCAAAATTCTGATAATTAAACAATCTCTGTCGTTGTCTCTGCTATATGATATTTAGAAAAAATAATTCTAAATTCTGGTCATTCTACCACACTTCCCATCTCTCTGTTGGTGTCTATTCTATATGATATTTAGAAAAATTAATTCTAAATTTTGGTCATTCTACCACACTTCCTATCTCACTGTCATTGTCTTTGCTTTATGATATTTAGAAAAATTAACTCTAAATTCTGGTCATTTTACCACAATTCCCATCTTTCTGTCGTTGTCTTTGCTATATGATATTTAGAAAAATTAATTCTAAATTCTGGTCATTCTACCACAATTCCCATCTTTCTGTCGTTGTCTTTGCTATATGATATTTTTGAAAAATTAAATCTAAATTCTGGACATTCTACCACACTTCCCATCTCTCTATCGTTGTCTGTGCCATAGGATACTTTGATAATTAATTCTAAATTCTAAATTATTGGAGAGGCAAAAGTGAGAACATTAATCTAATTGAACTAATAGATTCCTTTGATAATGAACAGTTATGGTATTAAAACATTTAATTCAAGTTTATTACTTTTAGAATATTCATGTCTGTCTATAAATAGATATAAATGAGGTTTATTACTTTTTGAAAATTTTAGTATGTATACAATTAGTTCTAAATAAAGTTCTAAATGAAGTTTCAATACTTTTAGAACATTCAAGTATGTGTACAAATAGCTTTATATGAAACTTATTACTTTCAGAACATTCATGTACTGTATGTGTAAAAAATAGTCCTGAATTAAGTTTATTCCTTTTAGAACATTCAAGTATGTATACGAAAAGTTTTGAATAAAAATCATTACTTTTAGAACGTTCAAGTATGTGTACAAATAGTTTTAAATGAAATTGATTACTTTCAGAAATTCACTTATGTGTACAAAAAAGTTTGTATGAAATTTATTAATCTTACACCATTAGCGTCTCTGTATAGAATGGTTTTTCAATTCAACAATGTATAAAAGGTAAAAATAATATTTTGGAATAAAAATTACCGACTCAAAATCCCTTTTTGCCAACACTGCAGATTAAATGTATCTTTGTGGTTTATGAACTGGTTCCATTTGCAGCAACATGCTTGGGCTCCTTTGCATCATAATGCAGGGAAACTCGTAAACAACACAGCTTTATTGCAAGCTCAAAATATTCTGGTTTTCCGAGAGAGAGAAAGGTACATTTCGAATTACAATAATATTCCAGTAATACCCAATTCACAGTCGCCATGATATGTGATGGGTAATATGTGGCTGATTCATTAATATTTCTCGTATAACTTTTTTGTTTGTCATTCTCCATGGATTTTTATTTGACTTTGCTTGGTAAGTCCAAACTTTTTTTTATCATGCTTCCTAATTTGAAATTATTGTTATTATTAGCATTATTATTATTATTATTATTATTATTATTATTATTATTATTATTATATTTATTATTTTTCTTATTTTTATTATTATTATTATTATTATTATTATTATTATTATTAGTATCATCATTTTTATTATTTTTATTATTATCATTATTATAATTATTATTATTATTATTATTATTATTATTATCATTATTATTATTATTATTATAAAAAATCCTCATTTATAGGAATTTTCATCTATAGATAAACGTGTAAAGACATATTATTATTATTATCATTATTATCATTATTATTATTTTATTATTATTATTATTGTTATTATTATTATTATTATTATTATTATTATTATTATTATTATTATTATTATTAT